>NW_026000241.1:22240622-22466471 GCF_001458135.2 Marmota marmota marmota
TATATATATATATATATATATATATATATATATATCTCAAAAAGAAATAGCAAATGAAATTCAATAGCATACCAAAAGAATGATTCATTTTTTTGGCTATGGGTGGAAGGTACCAGGGATTGAACTCAGGAACACTCAACCACTGAGCCACATCCCCAGCCCTATTTTGTGTTTTTATTTAGAGACAGGGTCTCAATGAGTTGCTTAGTGCCTCACCATTGCTGAGGCTGGCTTTGAACTCACTATTCTCCTGTCTTAGCCTCCCGAGCCTCTGGGGTTACAGGCATGCGCCACTGCACCTGGCAAGGATGATTTATTTTGAACTGCAGAATGAAAAAATATAATTATTATTTTTAGGAAAAATAACAAAGTGATATCAACAACTAGGGAAATTGGCAAAATTCCCTTGTCTTAGTAATTGATAGAAAAGACAATGATTTAGGCTTAATTTCAATAATGAATAAACTAGGAAAAGAGGGTATTTATTAACCTGATGATTATACTGGCAAATAAGTAGGTATACCTAAATACTAAAGTGAAACGCTAAAGATAATTCACTTAAAGCCACAATCAAAGCAAAGATGTGAAATATAATATTTTAAATTTTGTTTTGGTATTTGTAACCAAAATAATAGGGAATGTAATAAAAATAAAAATTTTAGTGTTTGGAAAGATGAGGAAAAAAATCACTATTGGGAATTACAATATTGACCATATAGACATATTTTCCTGAGTTAAAAGGGAAATTGAAAATGGAGATTTAGAAGGATATATAAATATCTAAAATAAGTTAAAACTTATCCTAAATACCAGCAGTAAACAGGTAGAAGATATAATTGAAAATATTCTCTTCAATAAGTGAAGCAGGAAGAGTCACATTACCAGACCTTAGATTATACTACATAGCAATAGTAACAAAAATGGCAATGGTATTGGCATTAAAACTGACCTGGAGACCAATGGTACAGAAAAGAAGACACAGAGACAAACCCACATAAATACAATGATTTTATACTAGACAAAGGTGCCATAAACATACCTTGGAAAAAAGATAGCCTCTTCAACAAATGGCACTGGGAAAACTGGAAATCCATACTTAACAAAATGAAATTAGATCCCTATCTCTCACCACACACAAAACTCAACTCAAAGTGGATCAAGGACCTAGGCATTAAACCAGAGACCCTGTGCCTACAAAAGGAAAAGTAATCCCAAATCTCCATCAGGTCAGCTTAGGAACCAAATTCCTCAACAAGACTCCTAAAGAATAAGAAGTAAAATCAAGATTCAATAAATGGAATGGCATCAAACTAAAAAGCTTCTTTACAGCAAAGGAAACAATCAAGAACATGAAGAGAGAGCCTATGGAATGGGAGAACATCTTTACCACCTACATCTCAGATACAGCATTAATTTCCAGGATATATAAAGAACTCAAAAAACTTAACACCAAAATAATAATAATAATAATAATAATAATAATAATAATAATAATAATAATAATCCAACCAATAAATGGGTAAGGAACTGAACAGACACTTCACAGAAGAAGAAATATGATAGGTCAACAAATATATGAAAAAATGTTCAATATCACTAGCAATTAGAGAAAAGCAAATTAAAACTACTCTAAGATTTCATCTCACTCCAGTCATAATGGCAATTATCATGAATATAAGTAAAAATAAATGTTGGCAAAAATGTGGGGAAGAGGGTACTCTCATACATTGCTGGTGGATTGCAAATTGGTGCAACCACTCCAGAAATTCCTCAGAAAACTTGGAATGGAATCACTATTTGACCCAGTTATCCCACTTCTCTGCATATACCCAGAGGGCTTAAAATCAGCATACTCTAGTGACTCGGCCATATCAATGTTTATAGCAGCTCAATGCACAATAGCTAAACTATGGAACAAACCTAGGTGCCCTTTATCAGGTGAATGAGTAAAAAAATGGAACATTCTTAACCATAAAGAAGAATAAAATTATGGAATTGCCAATAAATTGTTGGTACTGGAGACTATTGTGTTAAGTAAAATAAGCCAGTCCCAAAAAACCAAAGGCCCAAAGATCAAATGTTCTCTCTGATATGTGGATGCTGACTCACAATAGGTGGTGGGATTCCTGGGGAGGTTCACCAGATTGGACAAAGCAAAATCAGGGGAAGGGAGAGAGGATGAGAATGGGAAATCAGAAGAATGAATCGGATATAACTTTCTTATGTTCACATGTGAATACACAACCAGTGTAACTCCACATTATCTACAACCACAAAAATGGGAAGTGATACTCCATGTATGGATAATATGTCAAAATACATTCTGATATGTACAAATTAAAAAGGCAAATAAGAAAAAGAAAATATTCTCTTCAAAATATCAACAGAATATAAAATAGGTAAGAGTAATTGTAGCTAAATGTGTGCTAAATTTTCATGAAAAGTAAAACTGTAAATTTTACTGAAATCTATATCAACAATGTTGAGGGCTGGGGGTATAGCTCAATTGGTAGAGTGCTTGCCTTGAATGCACAAGGCCCTGGGTTCCATCCCCAGTGCCATAATAATAATAATAATAATAATAATAATAATAATAATTGAAAAGTATAGAGACCACCATTTTATTCAAAGACCTATGTCAATATTATTATCAACATGGCAATTATTTCTAAATGCATTTATATGTTTAATATAATCCCAATTAGAAATCCAACAAGATTAATGTAGCTCAATGTTAGAGTGCTTGCCTAACATGCACATGGCCTTAGGTTCAATCCCTAGCACCACCACAAAAGAAACAAAATCCAGATTTCCTGTAGAAAAATAAGACTGGCTATGTTTAGAAAGTAAAATCATAAGAATTGTTATTTAAAAGACTTTGGGGGCTAAATGTTATGGTTTGAATGTGAGGTATCCACCAAAAGCTCATCATGGGAAACAATGCAATAAGATTCAGAGGAGAGGGCTGGGGATGTGGCTCAAGTGGTAATGAACTCCCCTGGAATGCATGGGGCGCTGGGTTCGATCCTCAGCACCACATAAAAATAAAATAAAGATGTGTTCACCGAAAACTAAAAAATAAATATTAAAAAAAAAATTCTCTCCCTTTCTTTCTCTCTCTTAAAAAATAAAAAGATTCAGAGGAGAAATGATTGGGTTGTAAGACTCTTGACCCAATCAGTCAATTAACCACAATAGGGATTAATGGAGTGGTAATTGAAGTGGTGGGGTTCGGCTGGAGGAGGTGGGAAATGGGGCATGGCTTTGGGGTATATATTTGTATCTGGCAAGTAAAAACTCTCTCTCTGCTTTCTGATCATTATGTGAAATGCTTCCCTCCATCACACTCTTCCACCATGATGTTCTGCCTCACCCTGAGCCCTGAGAAATGGAGCCCCCAAGTAAAACTTTCCTCCTCTATCATTGTGCTGGTTGGGTCTTTTAGTCACAGCAGCAAGAAAACTGACTAAAACAATAAATCTTAGTAATGAAAAGAGATGAGAGCTGAGAGGCAAGTTTATGAAAGTAATTTCACCTTGACACAGACTCTAAAGTACATACCAACACAACATACATTAAGCATACACAAAGCATGGAAGAGAAGGTGGAAGAAATAGCCTTTGGAAACCTGATTTGATAAAAGTAAAAACAAAACAATAGAAATTGACAAAAACAATTTCCCCTCAAAATATATCAAAATAGATTATAGAGGTAACAAAAAGCAAAATGTTTAAATTTAACCATAAAAATATCATGTAGATGTGACTGTTTAAATTGGTCTCCATAAAAGAGAGGGTTATAGTAAAGCCAAAAACAATAGAAAAAAATTTAAAAATGAAAATATCTTGATTTGAATATTTAAAAGTAATAAGTTTTATGTATCAAAGAGAACATTAAATTTAAAAACAATACATATTTATAGTAAATAAGTTCACTCTATTGTTAATTTTATTAATGTCAAAAGAATCCATACCAAGCATGAATAAATGGCATACAAAATTGACAGCAACCTGCAAATAGTGCCATATAAATGCTGATAAAACAGAAACTTTTTAATCTCAGTGGTAACCAATCAAATCCAAATGAAAAGACAATTTTTGCTTATTAATTTAGCAAAAACTAAAACATTCTAAAAATGCAGCTGAAATAGATTATCATTGAAACATGCAGCCTCGGACATAAATGTGAGTTAAAAAAAATACATAATCTTTTTGAAAAGCAATTAAAAATTCCCCATCCTATGACTTAGTTATTTCCCTGTTAGGAAAATCTACCCTAAGGAAAGAATGTGACATTAGACTTACATTGTTTTTCATTGTTTATACCAGTGAAAATTTAACAATAACCTAATTTGTTAACTTGAGGCAATAACTAAGAAAATTATGATACATCCATATAAATGGAATATTCTATACAGAGGACACAAATTCATTATAAACAAATTAATATAAACGAAAAAATCAGCCAGATGAAAGAAAACTGTATTGACAAGCTAATACCCAGGCTAAATTAGATGCTGCCACTCAGCTCAGAGTATCAATTAATTTCTTTTGGAGGGAATAGGCTCCTTTTCTAGAATTTACTATTTTTCTAAAGAAGCTAAAAATTTGAATTTGAATTATATCATTTTAAGTCACTCAACTTTTAAATTACTGGCAACCAACTTAAAATGTGTGTCTATAAACAAAGTTTTCATGGTCAGAAAAATGGGTAGGAAGCTGTTATAAATCTTATGATACACAATCATTGAAATTAATTTTCATAGAAATCTTATTTTTAAAATGAGGAATTTCCTGTAATAAACAAGAAATTTAAAAAATACTGAGGCCTGAAAACTGCATATAGGCAAAAATGAATAGCACTTATTTTTGTCCTCTTTGCCGCCTGACCAGTACCTAGCACTGAAAAATAATTACTAAGCAATTGCTCAACAAACATTGAAATAACTGTCATCAGATGAAAACATTAACTGTAAATAAAAATGTGTAAATTGAATAATAGGAAATATGTCAAAATGTCAACATTGATTGCCTCTTATGTTCCTTGTCTGTTTTGGAACCAGTACTTGAAAGAAAGTTTATAGATTCATTTTACTCATTAATATTTCATTCACTCATTTCATAAATATTTATTGAAGGGCCAGTATTTAATAGGGATTGTCCTAGATAATGAAAATATAGAAGTGAAGAAAACTGACCAAAATCTTGTTTTATGGAACTTACATTCTGGTTGGGTAATTACTTATTTATAATATTTACTGATTGTAAACTGTATGATATGTCATTTGTTAAGTGTTAAGAAATATGGAATAAATTGTCTAAAACATGTATCTTGGATTTATTTAAATCAGTTATAGTAAGGTAAGTGTACATGAAAATGATTACCATGAAGGAACAAATCCACACTCACAGATCCCTAGAGGCAGGACATCTGACCCACCATGTGGGGCCACAGTCTTTTTTTTTTTTTTTGTACTGGGATGAACTCTGTGGCACTCGACCATTGAGCCACATCTCCAGCCCTATTTTGTATTTTATTTAGAGACAGCGTCTCACTAAGTTGCTTAGCACATCGCTTTTATGAGACTGGCTTTGAACTCATGATCCTCCTGACTCAGCCTTCCAAGCCACTGGGATTATAGATGTGCACCACTGTGACAAGCTAGAGCCACTGTCTTTACTGGGGTTTCTGAGGGAAAGGTATTAGCAGGGCCACAGAAGCAGCTTTGGATCAGCTATTTTAGGAAAAAGGGCATATTCTTAGTTGACAGGTACCTGACCTTGGTTGACTGAGGTCAAGGAAAATATTGCTGTGTAGTGAACTTGATAAAGGAAATGGCTATGGATGTGAGCTCTGGGTTGATGGTAGTTTGTGGGTGAAAGAGGTGTTCACTGGAGACCTTTTGGCTGTTTCTAAGAAATGACTAATCCTGGGAAGGATAGTCACTTTCCTGAACATGCCAGAGCCTCAAAAATACAGAGAATAAGAAAACACAGTTAATTCAGTAAAACGCAGCAGAGGAAGTGGATAAAGAATTGTGGGAGTGGACCCAGGCACAGTGGCACACACCTGTAATCCCAGCAGCTCAGGAGCCTGAATCAGGAGGATTCTGAGTTCAAAGCCAGCCTCAGCAACTTAGTAAATCCCTAAGTAACTCAGTGAAACCTATCTCTAAATAAAATATAGAAAAGGACTGGGGGTGTGGCTCAGTGGTTAAGTGCTCCCAGGTTCAATTCCCCCAACAACACACACACACACACACACACACACAAACACACACACACAAATAGTGGGAGTGGGTGGGCTATCACTTTAGATAGAAATACCAGGGCAGGCCTCATTGAGAAGATGGAAATTTGTGTAAATGTGAAGATGGTGAAGGAGTCAGCATTTGTATATCTGAAGAAAGTGTGTGTAGACAGAAAGGGCTACAGATGCAAAGACACTTATATGGGAAAGTGCTCAGCCAGCTGGGCGAACAGAGAGGACAGGGTGACTGGAAGGAATAGAACACATGAAGCAATTTGGAGGAAAAAAAATTGAGAGATGCAATGCAGAAGGCACAGAGGAGAGGGCAACAGGTAAATGGAGACTTGTGAGACATTTTATGAAAGTTGACTTTGAGCTAACAGAATCCAAAATGTACTCATATAAAATAAATACTGGCAAACTTGCCTTATAGTAGGAACATGAAGAAGATTGAAATAAGAAAATAAATTACCTAGTTTTACTACATTAGTAGACTAAAAGGGAAAAATGAAGTTATTATCTCATTTGATTCAGAAAAAAAAAGCACTGGAGGGATTTCAGTACTTATTTAAAATTAAAAAAAAGAAACTTAGCAAACTTAGAAGGAAACCTCATTCGCATCATAAAGATCATATGCCAAAGATATATAGCATGTCTTACGCTTAGCAGAAGGCCTTAAATTCACCCGCTTCAAGACTGAGAATGAGATTAGTGTGTCCACTCTCACTGTTAATGTGTAATATGGTCCTGGAAAAAGCAGGTAATGAAAGAAACAAGTGGTTAGATTTAAAACAGAAGAAATAAAATTGTCATTATTTACAGAAGTAGTAACTGCCTTGAAACATAAAAAATAAGAATTATTAAATGGTTCATCTAATAATAAAGTTCAGCAAAGTGGCCACAAAAAAACTAAGAATACAGTATTTATATGGAGAATGTTTTAAATATCCAATAAAGTACATGGAGTACAATTGGAGTCACTGAGTCCTTAACATTTGGATAGGAAAGCTTAATATAGGGAAATATCCACTAAACTTAAATTAATCTATAAATTCAAAGTAATACCAGTCAATTGTTTATTTCTATTTTTTGAGGAAATTAAGGAACTTAAAATTTATAGGACTGAATAAATATCCATCAATCAGTAAGTAAATCTGAAAGACCAGATAAGGAGAGTAATTTTTCTCTACTGGGTATTAAGCTATGCCACAACCATGGTATTAAAAACAGTGTGGTCTTAGTGTAAAAAAGAGGAGAAATTGTACAACGAAAATATGCAGAAACATGAAGATATGCATAATTAATGGACAGTAATGATGGCACCACCAAATCAATGAGGAAAGTATATTTTACTTGGTAGGACTCTGAGAATCAAGAGAAAATTAAACTTTTTTCCACATATCCCTACATATAAAATTAGGTCCCAGGTACAGTAAGGACCTAAACAAGAAAAATACATGTATAAGATTCATAGAAGAAATTTTTTAAAGAATATGTTTTTGAACAACAGGGAAGTTATTCTCAAAAAATAACTTTAAATATATGAATCATAGGCAAAAAAGGACAATTTTAAATTATATCAAATTTAATGTTAAAATGATAGATTTTTGTAAAAAATGCTATCATGAAGTTATTTTATTTGTTGTAATTAGTTATGCATGACAATAAATGCATTTTGACACATCAAATGGATGAGTGGAGTTAATACATCAATGGCAGAAGGATCAATCTAACTTACAGTGCCTAAAACTTCTAAGAGATTAATATCTGGGATATAAAAGGAACTAAAAATTTATATAAGGACAGAAAAACCAAGAGAAAATTAGGTAAAGGATGAGAATAGATAATTAACAAAAGGGAAATCTATAATTAAGCATAAAAAGTCATATTCAAAATGTTAATCAGATAAATGAAAGTTGAACCATAGTGAGATATTGGTTGGCATTCATTCCATGACAGATTTTAAAAACTGAATAATGGTAAGCATTGGTGAAGATATCAACCTCTCTCACACTTCTAGTAGAAATTTGGACTGGTACAGCCATTGTAGAGTGCAGTCAGGTCTTACTAAAGCAAATAAAGGGAAAAACATCCCTATCATGGAGAAATCCCACTCCTGGTCATACATTGTAGAAATTAGAGCTATTCATCAAATATTTCTGGCTGCCCTTCTTCCAGGCACATCAAAGCTTGTATTACGTCTCTTTTCCACGTTTGAAGATAGGTGTGATCATATGATGTGCTTTGACCCACGTGAGTAGACATGACTGTTTAACATTTAGCTTCTCCTGTTGGTTCTGTTTCTACTGCTTCCGTGATAATAGAATTCATATGTTGAGATGAGGTCTCTATTAACCTGGATCCTTGAGTAGCTACAAGGAGCATATTTCCTACCTTGAGGACCATGTGGGATCTCTAGCATTTAACCAGTCAAGGATTCATTGCTGATGTAGTACATAAGGAGATATGCATAACAATTTTTAAGGGTTATTAGTAGTCATGGGAAGCTGGAAACAACATAAGTTATTATTTGAACTGATACCACCAAATTCATATATTGAAGGCCTACCTTAAAATGTTACTGTATCTGGAGAAAGGGCTTTTAAAGAGCAATTAAGGTTAAATGATCTCAGAAAGTTGGAGCCTTAATAGAAGGTATGTATTGGTGTCCTCAGAAGAAGGAACACAAAAGTGTTTTTCTTGTTCTTTGTGCAAGCACCAAAGAAAGGCCATCAGTAGCCCATGGCAGAGCCCTGACCAGCCTTGCTGATGCTTTGATCCTGGATTTCCAGCCTCCAGCATAGTGAGGAAATACATTTCTGTTATTTAATTCATCCTGCCTGTGATATTTTGTTATGGAAGCCTGAGCAAACAAATAGAGCCTTTGTCCTTGGGAGAAGGGGCAGGTAAAATATGGTACCTACAAATTCCCAAGTGCTAAACAGTAGTGAGAAGCCACACATAAGAGGTATGCCTGGCAATATAAGTGGATATAATCAGTGAGGTGTCAAGTGTAAAATGCAGAAACAAAATGAGATATATAACACAGTATCCTCTACATAATTAAAAACAAACACAATAACACAAAATGATTAATACAGAATTTGGAAGGACACAAAGATTTTTATTAAATTTAGTGTTAAATTTTATTGCAATTGTTAACACATATTAATATGCAAATTAATGGGTTTCGGGGTGTGTCATATACATATATGCATATATCATGTTTTGATCACCTACATCTTCTTCTGCCTTCCAATCCCTGCCCCCCTGCTCTTCCCAATCGCTGTCCCCTTCCCTGAGAGTCCCTCTTCTACTTTCACATCTTCTGGAGTATTTTGGTTTCCACAGATGATACTTGTCTTCCTGTGGCTTATTTCATTTAACATGATGCTCTCTAGTTCTATCCATATTCCTGCAAATGATATGGCTTCATTGTTCTTTATGGCTAATACTCCAGTTTTTGTGTGTGTGTGTGTGTGTGTGTATGTGTGTGCACAAACACAGGTGTCTCTTATCTATGCTAACTTTGATTCTTTTGGGTATACTCCCAGGAGCATTATTGATGGATCATAGGATACTTCTATTTTAAATTTTTTGAGGAACCCTCATATTGTCATCCATAGTGACTGTATCAATTTACATTCCCACCAACAGTGGATAGGGGCTCCTTAGTCTCCACATCATCAACAGCATTTGTTGCTTTTTGTGTTTTGATAATAGATATTCTGTTTGGGGTTTGATAGAATCTCAAAAGGGTTTTGATGACTAAAGATGTTGAGCATTTTTAAATATATTTACTGACCATTTTTACTGCTTTTGAAAATTTTTGCCCAGATCATTGGCCCACATGTTGATCGGATTGCTTGTTCTTTTCTTGTTAATTTTTTTGAGCTCTTTATATATTCTGGATATTCATCCTGTGTGATATGAATATCAGCTAAAGATTTTCTCCCATTCTGTAGGTTGTGTCTTCATTCTGGTGATTACTTCCTCTGCTGTGCAGGAGCTTTTTAATTTGATGCAGTCCATTTTTCAATTCCTGCTTCTATTCCCTGTGCTATTGGAGTCTTATTCAGGAAATTATTTCCTGTGCCAAAGTCTTTCTCTTATTTTCCTCTAGTAGTTCCAAAGTTTCAGGTCTTACATTAAGGTCTTGCACTCCAGAGGGAGTTCTTAAACTACATGATCGTGGGGGAGGCACAAACTAAGAGCGTCCAAAAATCAATTCTTAAAATTAACCAGTTCCTGACCTATTTCATAGTGTCAGAACATTTCACAAGGAAAACTTTCATGACCACACCCGCCAATCATTTGTACACAAGCATTCACTCATACAAACATAATGTTTTATTTTATTATTCTGTGGACTCTCATAGCATCAGATAGTTTTCCTTTTTGAATGTTTACTCTTTTGTGATTAATTCCTTAAACCATCTCTTTTTCCTCCTTCCTTCTCTAACTAAAAAACCTAACACTGGTTTTTTATAGATGAAGCTCAATGAATAGATGTTAACTGACAGACAGACTTTGTCCCTCTTGATTGTTATCTTTTTGTGACTCAACTGCAAGTGTGAAATTTTAATTTCTTATTCCCATAATGGATGCTGTATTGTGTTTGTTAACCTGAGTTTGTCCTGTATTTGTTCATAAAACAAAGAATTGCTTGGGTTCAAAACAACCCATTGGGGTTGACTAATGGGAGGGTAGTCAAGGAAGCCTGGGGCAACAGCAGAATGTATAAGCATCCAAACATGAATGGGGCCTTCCAGTCAAGCAGCCAAAATCAAAAGCCAAGCTCTAGCCTAGGCCTTTCATCTGGTGTGGTGGTCCTGTCTTGATAGGAAGTCCAGATCCAAGCCACTTTTCTATCGCTTACGAGCTGCATGACTTTGAGTAAATCACTCCCCTGCTTAAAGTCTGTTCTCTCACTTGTAAATTGCAAATAGTATAGGACTAAGGGAGATTTTACTGTGAACACTCTTGTCTACCCTGAATGTCATTTCTTCTAAGAAGGTTACCCAACTTATCTGACAAGCTGCTCTTGTCTAGTTTTAGCCATCTGATTCTCCTAAGAGTGTCTGGTTTTCTTACTTTTCATACCAAAATCTCAACCCAGACTTAGGAAAACCTTTCCCTGGACTATTTTTTAATAAGGAGTTAAAGAGGACATGTCAGTACAACCCTAGCAGTGATCTAAAAGCAAAGAGAATGATACTGGAATTCAAAGAAAAGCAAAAATGAGAGACAGAGAGAAAGACCTACTACATTCAGGTTTCTAGTTTCTAGTTCCAGATATATCTGAGCTGGGTTACATTATATCCTCACCTGCATCTTTATTTTTTTAGCCCCATATACCTCTCATTAGCTATAAGCCATATAAAATTGACTTTCATTCATTTGAGGTCCAAACAATACATATCTCAAGTAAAACTTCTTCAAATTTTCTAGATTCTTCACTATTAAAATCTCAAGAACCTAAGACTTGGTTCTCAGCATATAAAATTTGCTTTGAAAGGAACCAGTATTTGTGTGCATGGAAACATGGGTTTAAAAATGGGTCATTTGTCTCTTACTTTAGATCATCAGAGTATGAAAGTGCTTTAGAAACTAAAGCACTTTGCAATTTCATTTATAAAGATATTCTTTTTGTTTTATCTAGCAGCTACAGTAAGTCAATGAAATGCAATTTTATTCAAGTGGTATCAAATGGTCCCCTTCAATTGTTAAGGTAGGCAGGCAGGTAGGCAGTGGTGTAACCATTTAGATATAAGAAGTAAACAACAACAACAACAAAAACCTTTCTCAGGCTGGGTTGTGGCTCAGTGGTAGAGCACTTGCCTAGCACGTGCTAGACCCTGGGCTCGATCCTCAGCACCACATAAAAATAAACAAATAAATAAATAAAAATAGAGGTATTGTGTCCAACTACAACTAAAAAATAAGTATTAAAAAAAAACTTTCTCTAAAACAAAGTCCAAGTTTTCTGAAAGGAGAGAGTAGGTACTGACATGGTCAACCTGAGAACTGAGATATAACATCACTAAAGTTGCCTATACAGGAAGCAACCAGAGTCATAGCAGCAGCACCTGGACCTGTCTTCAGACCTTAGGTGGTAGTTCAAGCAACCTTTGGAGTGACATTTTGAAAGTATAGTTTGAGTGTTTCATATTCTTCTAAGTCTTCAACCGTTTTCACCATTCACTTCTCTATCAAAGGGCAGGTGACTTCCTGAGCCACTAGGCTACTTCCAGGGTAGTCTGTGGTTCTAGAAAGTGACTATTCCAAATACAAATTATGTATTTATTCTCCTTATTCTCAACTCAACATCTTGAGGGCCCATTTTGAGTGCCCAATCTGAAAGTTCAGCTGTAGCCATTGGCTTCTTACATGCTAGGTGGGGACTTCACCTCTGAGCTACATCCCCAGCCCTCAATATTTCTTTATGCTGTTTACACCTTTCAATTTAGACATAGACAATACTTTTACTTAGTCCTACAGTAAAATAGCTAAAATCTGCTTCAGTAATGGTTTGAAGCCTTTTTTTATGTTATTCATCATGTGTGCTCTTTGCTACCAACAATAATTATGCCTCTCATTTTTTTCCCCAGAATTTCAAAACTCAGTAAAAACATTTGTCATCTAGCACTTAATAAGTAGATAGCACCTAATTGGTCTTAGTATCTTGAATGCTTTGGAAGAAAAGCTGCTTATTAGTAGGAATTTCTAAACATTTATTAAGCCTCACTATACCCCTGTGAGTGCTGTAAACCTTTTAACGTTCTAGTACATAAAGCTGAGCAATTCAAAGTTACTTGCAACACCACTAGACAATGAGTTCATAAAGCTGGAAGGGAATTCAAGAACTCTAATTATCAATCCATTGCTTTCATTGCAGAACTCCCTAGAATTTCTTTTAATGGTGGACAAAGTAGCACAAAGCAATCCTGGGATTGTTATGTGATCTGGTGCTTGATAGGATGCCTTTTATCTTCGTGTGCCTGTTGCAGTTCTTTTATCATTGCAATGGAAAATATTGACAGCCCAATGTAGAGATGTGTTCAATCTAAAATAAAACATATGCAGAAGCATCAGGGGTGAATTAAAAAGTCTGTTAATAAGCATTACCGGCAGAGTGCATTAGCTTAATTAGCAAGTCAGACTCTAACAACATCAAGGGGTGCACACTATGGAAAAGCCTTCTGCATTTTCACACATGTCTGCTAGATTTAGGATTAGAAAAGTCTAAAATTTAATGCATTTTCAGATATAAAGTCTCCTTGAGTCTAAATAAAATTGCTCAATAGGCACAGACGGATCCAAGGAAACTTCTTCCCAAAATACCATGCAAGTATAGAACTTCCTCTCTCCAAGGGAAGTTTAGAGAGAGGGGGGAAAAATCAAGTGGTAGCCCTTCTCTTTCTCTTCTGTCAAATACCATTGCTTTTATGATCAGCCTTCTAGAGAAATATACCGTAGGAATCTTAAAAACCAATGCAATCAAGACAATTTTTGCATTTTCAAAATCACACCAAATATGCTTTCCTACAACATTTTGATTCTTGTTGGTTTTTTTCTTATATCATGAAAAATTTAAGACAAAGATTTATGAAGAAGAGTAATATAACAGAGTAATGCTGCTTCACAGAGGTATTTTCAATGCATTTAATTCCCTCTACATATTTCTACCCCATCACCTCTCCAACACTTCTCTCCTAGGAACAATCACTATTCAGAAATTGGCATTTTGTTATTTCTCTTGCATTTGTTATTTGAAATTCATCCATACTAGTATGCTCTCTATTAATTTCACTGTAGTCCTGCATTCCATTGCATGAACATACCCTGATTTATTTGTCCGTTGTTCTTTTGCTGGACATTAGAATTATTCCCAATTGGAGGTATTGAAAACAATGCTGTAAAATGTGTAAGTGTACACATATGCTCATATACCTGAATAATAGTTAATATTGGAATAATAGTTAACTTAAGGCATATAACTTCTAGGTTATACTCACCTATCACTTCATTAGATAACTATGCATCCCCTCAAAAGATTGTACCTGTTTAACTTTTTAATAGACTTCCCAATATGAAGTATTTTTAATTTTTCCAATACTCATTAAATGGAGTAGTTTTTCAAATGTTTATTCGCCATTGTCTTCTTTCATGAATAGCCTTTCACATCTTTCTCCATTTTTTTTCCTTGTTTTATTGTTTTGTAAGTATATTTATAGTGCAGTTAGAAGCTATTAGCACCTGGACTAGATAGACATTAATAAATGAACCAAAAAGTCCATGAAAGTGTTAAGGAGTTTGTTAAGATGTCTTGGGGTGAAACTAGATGCAGGGATAAAATTGGAGCACAAATTTTGAGAGTCTTTTACATTTTCAGTTTTGGGCAACTTGGAGGATCCCATTCATTGAGTTTGGGGAAATATCTTTGGAGAACAAAATTATTTTTCTTTCAGAGGTATTGAGTCCCTTATTACATTTCAATAATCAGAGTACTCTCCCTGCTGGAACTACAACCCCAATTCTCAGTTGCCCACCACAAATATTTTTTTCACTTCAACAAATTCAGGTTAAAAGTTCCTGACTGGTAAACCTTGTGACCATACCTACCTCCAATGCTTTCAGGAAAGAGAGTTTGGAGAATTGTGTAGGACATCATAGAGGCCAAAACCAGAATGTGTTGATTCTGCCCACATTCCGTGGGCCATATACCTATTATCATGTGACCTCACATACCTGCAGGGAAGGCTAGCAAGTGTATGCCTGGTAAAACACAAGAAAGCAAACAAGAGCTTGGGTGATCATGCAGCATTTTTCTCCACTCCAAACATCTAGGTGAGAAAATTCAGAAGACAAAAATGGGAGGTTGAATCTCAGAAGTCTGAACCAAAAAAATATTCAAAATTATCATATAAATGTTAATTGATGTCAGGATGAGGTGATTTCGGGGGTGGTGAGGGGGTAAGAATGAGAAAGAAGAAGTAAGAATGAAACCCAGAACATGTTCCCACAGAGGAAGAAAGAAGAAGCAGAGAAATGTCCAGAGAGAGGGAGTTAACCAGAAGAGAGGATAGGAGGAGTGAAGGAAGAAATGTCACAAGGGCAAATCAAAGAAGTCAGGAAGGCTTATACTGACCTTGAAAAGGAGAAGGTCATTAGTCACTTCAACGTAATTAATATCAGTAAAGTTTGAAAGCAGAAAATACTCTTTGGAGTTATAGAAGAAATAATAACAATAAGTATAAATAACAAACCTCTTTTCCAATTCCTTGAGTGCTTTGAAGGGAAAGAGAGAGCATAGGCAATATTGGGGATATGTGAAGGAGATCTCAATACATTTATCAGCAAACATTTTATTGCCTATTTTTATTAGTCAACCATACTTCATCACCAGCTTGTGATCAATGCAAACACCTTGGGTTTCTATAGTTTCAATACAAAATAATACATTGCTTTACTTCAGACCAAATCTCTAGATAGAGTTTTGAATTATTGATTACAACTTGTCAATCCTTGTTATGATTTATGTTGGCCTGGGGCCTCCAGTTTGAGAACCCATATTCCCATTAAATTGCTCAAACATATAGCAGTCATCAATTCTCATAATTAAATTTTGAAGAGGGCAGATTTAGACTTTGTAGAGTGTATGGAATCATCTATTATTGGGTGGGATTAGAATAAGGAAAACAATGTGGGAGAGAACCAAGGAGTCATAAAAAAAAGTTATGTTTGCTAACAAAATCATTAATGCTAGGTGAAATATCTATTTAGTTATATAGTTAAATGGTAATTACTTTTTTATTAAGGGGTAGAAATATGTAGAGGGAATTAAACGTATTGGCATTTACTTGTGAAACGGCCTGGTTACCCTGTTATATTACTCTTCTTCACAAATCTTTGTCTTAAATATTTCATGATACATGGGAAAAAATGACAGGAGTTGTTTTATTATTATTATTATTTAATTTTTATTTATTATTATTATTATTATTATAGATTTTGTCTTAGTTTGTTTTATTTTTTGTTAAGAACATGTAATGTGAGATCTACTTTCTTAATAAATTGTGGTGATTTCATAATTGCTATATGGAAATAGAAACAGTATCTGGAGTCTCAGGAAAGGTGGTAGAATCAATTCAGGCCTCAGATACCCAATCATCATCAAAGCCATATTAGTTCAGGAAGATAGATGCTTGTTACATACACACTCATGTTGTTATCCAAAGTGATTGTGTACACTATATTAAGCTGGGGGCGTGACTTAAGTTCCTTTAGTTACATTTCTCCCCCCGCCACGTTATGAAACTCATCAGTTCATAAGCCTGAAAACCATCTCTCTGCACGCCTAAAAGGTTGGAGCCTGAAAACCTGATGCTTTTGTTCCTCTGAATTGCATCTCTCCAGCTGCACCATTGAAGAAGTTCCTGGCCATAGGCTGGGAACTCATTTAATACTCCTCAGCAGTGCAGCAAGAAGAAATAGGGAAAGGAAATCACATTTTCACATAAGAAATTAGGATCAGCTGTGATCCTCTGCCAGCCCATGAATTTCAAATGGTACTCCATTTCCAAATGCACTATTTCAGTCCTAATCAGCCAGTAGAAAGCAGCCATGGGGGTTATTCTTCACAAGCCTGTCGGCTTACAGAACACTCACAGGGGACTGCAAGCAGACTTTCAGCTCATAAAATCTCCCCCTTGGAATACAAAGGTATTACAAGTAAATGTGTCTTTGTAAAGGCCCAGCATTTGAAGCAAACTATAAGGTCTCTTGAAATATCTGATTGTCAGGGACTCAGGGCAAAGCCTGGATTTTCAATAGATAACGAAGGCATGAGTTTCTCAGTGCACTACTGGGCTGCAAATGGATGGACACACTTCAGTTCGAGTGCTACAGAAACATCTGTAGCAGGAGGGACAGCCCTTGCTTCCTGTAGCTTCTGTGGAAATTAGAACCTACGATAATTCCACAGAACCCACAAATTCCAAATATTTGTCCCAGATGTCTCCCAACAGGCAAAATTGTCCATGGACTTCGTCATTGGGGTTACTACAGCTAGAACAACTTCCCATGACCCAACTCTAAATAAATAACTTTGTAGAAGTACAGATATAAATATAAGATTAAGTTTCTGTTTTCATTTTTCTTTTCTACCTGGAGGGTAAATATGTCAGAAGGCTATGAAGAGTCAAATTGATGCCTTTAAAACAAATCCTTACCTTGCTGAAAAAAATCAATAATGCTCACTTGTTGATCTTAAAAGTCTCTCCTCGTTACAAAAAAAATATAAAACCTACAAGTTACTATATTTGATTATCATGTTTATGTACCCAGACCTACAAGCATGATTGCTGGATTGTAGTCTATGGTGCCCTCTGGTGGAGAGGAGTGGATATCATGTCTCCCAATTCTTACAGCAGGGCATGGATTTCCAAAGAAATCTAGATTCAATTCAGGCAGTCTTGTCCCTCGGATTTGAAAAACTGTCCTAAAGTGTAAGACAGTAGTTTCATCTCTCTCTCTCTCTCTCTCCCTCTCTCTCTCTCTCTCTCTCTCTCTCTCTCTCTCTTGTTTAATAACTATTAAGCACTGTTTTAGTCAGTTTTTTTTTTTTTCCCCTTCAACCAAAGGACTTGACAAGAACAATTAGAGGAGAAAAGTTCATTGGGGCTCACAGTTTGAGAGGTCTTAGTTCATAGTTGGCCAACTCCATTGCTCTGAGCCCAAAGTGATGCTGAACATCATGGCAGAAGGGTGAGGAGGAGAAAAATAGCTCAGGAATGGCACCAGGAAGCAAACAGAGAGCTCTACTCACCAGGGAAAAAATATAAATCCCAAAGGCATGTTCCCAATGATCCACCTCCTCTAGTGACACCCTACCTGCCTACAATCAACATCCAGTTAATCCCGATCAGTGGATTAATGCACTGACTAGGTTATAGCTCTCATAACCCAACCATTTCACCTCTAAACTTTCTTGCATTGTCTCACACACGAGCTTTTGGAGAACACCTGGTAACTAAACCATAACATTTTTGAATACTCTTTCCTTTTTCTATGTTGAATATTCAGAATTTAAGATTCCTCTTAAAAAAATCCACTGAAGAGAAATCACATAACCTCAAACTCCACAGTTTTAGAGATAATATTTGATAACTTAGGATTTGTTTAATGTTTTAACCAAAACATCTACATTTTTTAAACAATAAATGCCTATTGAAATGTAACTATTGGAGATGATGATGTCTAAGCAAACAAAACAACAATCAAAGTGTGAAATAGCCCATTTTGAATGCCTGCAACCTTGATTTACAGCACATTTGCCCACTTTCAAAAAAATGTTGAAAAGTCAGGCATTTGTTTCTATGCCAAAAGTCAGTCATTTTCCTCTACTACAAAGGGATGCCTCTGAAACACAGTTGAAGATAATATACTCCTTTATGCTTTCCAACTTAAGAGAAAATTATCTACTTCCTAAACTCTTTGAACTTGATCAGAAGAGATTCAACAGACTATGACATCCTAAATTACCTCAGATATGCAAAGATGGCTTTGAGAGTGTGACAATAATGAGGAGACTCAGACAAGCACAATGGGAAAGATTTGAAGTCAACAGTCCCAAAATAAAAACTATTGACTCTGAAAGAGGAAAGTTTTAGTTCACAAAGATTTACAGGCTGAAAGAGAAAATAAAAGTTGTCTTCAAGGTCTAGATGAATAACTTGAGACTCAGAAAGAAAGAATATCATAGTCAAATTCTCTCCCTGAAGAGTCTACTGTGGACTAAATACCCAGGTTTGATATTAAAGTTCTAGTACTTCTACTCTGCCAGGGCTTCTCTCTATAAGATAAAAGACTACATCATATCTGGAAAGGCCCGTGTGCATGAGCCCTTACTTGCCAATGTGAACATTCATGTTTGCAGAAATGCTACTCCATCCCCATAGCTCACAGTGAACGTGTATGAAAAGATGGCCGTCCACTATGTTTAAGCCAGCAGCACTTGGGGCTGAGACAGCTGCAGTCACCTTGAGTTTTTATTCTCTGAGCATGTTATTGGTTTCACCTTCCTCATAAGATCACCCATACACCAACCATAATACCAAAGGCATAGCTCTGGTCACCTGAGGAAGTCTTATGCCATATAACTTTCAAATTTTATAAATTATTCTATATTTATATATATTCTAATCTCACCCAGGGACCTTTTGATTATAACATGGGCACCTATTTTCTCCAGAAATGAAAAAGTTCGATTTTATGGTCACAAGAATCCCGTATGCATAAGGGATGATCACTGTAATTTTATTCAATAAATTATCCTTTTCATTTTGTATCAATTTACTCATTCTTCCACAGATTCAAAAATAATTTATTTCCCTTAGGAGAATTCCGTGGGAATACAAATTTTTCTACCTTACTTCTCAAATCCATACAGATCATTCAGAAGTGAAAGGGGAAAAAATTATTATAGATGTCTATAGTAGCACAAGGAAAAAAAATACTACAACCTTCAATTTATATATAAGTATCTCCAGAGCTCATGTCAGGTAAAGCTAGAGAGGAAAAGAAGCCCCTGCCATCTGTTACATGGATGAACCTGACCTCAAACTGCAACCTGTGGAAGACCCTGACCCTTGACCATTCAGTCAAACCAGTCTCAGATTCCTGACCCATGTCCTGAGATATAATGAATGCTGTTGTTTTAAGTCGCTCAGTTTGGGGTTATCTGTTGTACTGCAAGAGATAACTAATGTATGACTTTTCAAATGAAAAGGATCTGAAAGTGCCTAAAAGCAAAGTGTTAGCCATGGCAAAGCACTGCTTTGGAGGAAGAGAGGCAGCTATCCTGGAAGCCCTTCCTTGGAGGCTTAATGGTAAAGGGAAAGAAGGAAGCAAGAAAAATTATAAATTAAGAGTTTTTACAGAGGTGAAAAACTAGAACGCATAGCCCTCCTCCATCTCATAAACATGTCACTAAATAACCTGCATTTCACTGAGTAACCAATTGCATTCTTTTATTTGGGGGGGAGGGGGACAAGGGATTGAATCCAGGGACAATCAACCACTGAGCCACATCCCCAGCCCTATTTTGTCTTTTATTTAGAAACAGGGTCTCACTGAGTTGCTTAGTCCCTTGCCATTGCTGAAGCAAGCTTTCAATTCTTAATCCTCCTGCTTTGGCCTCCTGAGCTTCTGGGATTATAGGCATGTGCCACTGTGCTAGGCCACAAGTGCATTCTTAAAGAAACCACATAAATCCCAGTCTCTTCACCATAGAAACTCATGCTGTTCACCCAGGAAAATTTAGCCACTTACAAATAAACAGAAAATGGCAGGTCATGGCCAAATAAAGTTACTATAAGAAAAAAACAATAGGGCTGGGATGTACAACAGTGGAAGAATGCTTGCCTAGCACACATGAAGCCCTGAGTTTGAAATCTACTACCACAGGGGGGAAAGGGACATGAGAATCAAAATTTCTCAGCTAATGAAACTGAGAATCATAAAACTGAGAAAACTGGTAAGACATGCAATGAGTCCAAACAGGAAAATGTGATGTGGAATTGGCCAATGCTAGGAAGTACATTGAAGGAAAAGACCAAATTATCTGAGCAATAAAGATTAATTTCGGGGCTGGGGATGTGGCTCAAGTGGTAGTGCGCTTGCCTAACATGCGTGAGGCACTGGGTTCGATTCTCAGCACCACATAAAAAACAAAATAAAGATATTGTGTCCACCTAAAACTAAAAAATAAAGATTAACAATAAAGATTAATTTTGAGTAATCTAGGGAGTGTAGTATCAACTAAAACTAAAAGGATACTAAGGAGAGGAATGAAAATAGCCAAGAGAAAGAAAAGGAAAAGGTAAGAATCAAAAACAAACTCAAATAGAGGAGAGAAAGAAGAAGAAGAAGAAGAAGAAGAAGAAGAAGAAGAAGAAGAAGAAGAAGAAGAAGAAGAAGAAGAAAATAATAATAATAATAGGGAAACAAACTAATATTTAAAACTAGAATCAAAGAACACTTTCCAGGTATAAAAATCTCAATATACATTTTAGAAGGGGCCACTATTACCAGAAGGGTCTACTTTAGCATATATCCTAGGAAATTTATTAGTCTTTAACACTATAGAAATTAAAAGCCATTTCTACTGGGAAAAAAAAAAGACGATGCTTTATATGAAACAAAAAAGTAGGATGTTGGTCATTCTGAGCAATATCAAATAATAGTGGTGCAACAATTTCAAGAAATCCAAGAAAATGATTAATGGATTCCCCATGATTTTATATCCAGCCAAACTGGCTTTCAAGAGCTGACGCTATCTAAGAGATTAAAATATTAAGAACTTGGAAAACATTATACTCAGGATCCTTTCCTTAGGAGTCTATTTGAGGACGAGTCTTATTCCATTGAGAAAAGATAAGGGAAACATGGACAGGACTAACTGACTTCATTTTTTCTTTTTAGATATATCAATAAGATAAGGTCAAGGACAAGCTGAATCAACGTTATGCTATTTGATCAAGTAGAAATTAACTCAAGAAAAAAGAAAGAGGAAAACTGAATAAATGTGCTGATTTTTGAAAGGGTAATATGTAATAGCCAAAAGATGTTTAATTTTATAAACCAAATAGTAGTTCATAAAATAAAAATGTAATAACAAAGTGTTTATCTCCATCACATAGTCGATATTGTCAATAAACCATTTATTGCTTTGTTGTTAATTTATTTGGCCAGACAGTATTTTGAAATGCCCTTAAGTAGGTCACAGGCTATCTAAAGTCCACTGGGTCTGCACACTTATATATGTATATATATATGTATATGTATATTCATTTACATCACCTTCTGGTCCCTGAAGGCATTTTAGTTGGGCCCCCAGTGCTACTCTATACAATGCTGAACATGCACCTGAAGATTCTGCTCTCCAGAAGCTCACACATCTACCTATATCGGTAAGCACTCCTGATCCTGAGAAAGCTTGAGACAGTGAGAAAGCTAATTTCCTTCTGAAACCCTGGGGCATAAAAGAAGGACCTGAAGAATTCACCAAGGAGAGCCTTCTTTCATTGGCAGCACCATATGTCATCATGTGGATTTCCATACTTCCATTAGGATTTCTAAACATCTTGGATCATGGTGGATTGGAGATATAATGTAATCTTCATTTATAAAAAAGCAAGAAGTTACTATATGGCTTATCATGAGGCCTGGGAATAAGAAATCGCGTTGTAGTGTGTGGCCAAAATAAAGAAGCAAAATATTGAAAAATAATTTTCAAATGAGCAATTATAGGGCAACTATATATAATATTAAGTAGCAGACTGTATTAAATTCTGTACATACACTCAGGTGAGGATACAACCTGTGGTTGTGGAAGACTCTGGAGGAATAAGTGAAGTGTTTTTAAAGGCGTGCAGTCATCCTTAGTGTGTGCCAAAAATACATAGAAATGAGGTGAAATAATACATTATAAGAAACCTTGAAGATCAACATATCAAATTTCTGTTGTTCGTCTCTCAACCTCCATCCTCTCAGCTTCATCTCGGATTCCTGTGGCTTCAGCACAGTTATACATGAAACTTAACTCACCTTGTTCAGTTAGCAGCTCACCCCAAATGTGTACAGCACATCTTCTGCTTTCTGCCATAGGGTTTCACTGCTTGACATGCCTAGAAGGGTAGAGGAGTTAATAAAACCGAGGACAGACTTCGATGGGTGATAGAGCTAGCTATAAATGTTTCTCCCTGGAGATCCTCCGGTGGGAAATTCTGAGAGTTGTTTTAAATGCTTCTCAGGAGATCTGCCTGGATGGAATCTCCCATGTTGTAACCAAATCCATGGCACATTCCTTTTCCCGCTTGCTTTTACACACCTCTGGTCCCTAGGGCTGCATCTAGGAATCAATTCCAAATAAACTTCCTGTACTCAAGAACTTGTTACTGGGGTTTAGGGGGCCCAGACTGAGTCAATCTTCTAGGGAGAAGTCCCACCCTTCCCTGCAAGTGGGAGAGAAGAACCACCTTCAGTTTTTTCTGGTGTTAGCACTTCCTAAAGCCCTTAGTCTATTTTTGTTTTGTTTTGTTTGTTTTGCTGCATTCATAATTACCTGCCTGTGAAACGCAACCTTGTGTCTCTAAGACTGGATACAAAATGTTCCCTTTTTTCAAGTGCAGTGATTCTTACAGAAGCATGCCTTGTAGTTTGTGGATCATTATAAAAATTCATCTAAAAGTATGATGTTGAGCTCTCCTGAGGTTGTTTTGATGCTCAACCATAATTGATAACCCCCATTAGAATAGAGATCCCAATCTACTCGCCTGCTCTTGCCCATCTCCATCATTTGTATATAGAGGATCTCCAGGGATCTAGAAAGTGGGGATAAGTCAATGAATAGAACTAGATCTGTTTGAAGGTCCTAAACTTGCCTTCATTGTCTCTGCTTTGCTGAATCCCTTCCCAGACACTTTGACTATCAACGGTTTTAATGTTGCATTCCCTCTGCTTCTAGTTAGGAGAGTCATCTCTGATTCTGCCCCAATAACTGGGATTCACCTTGTTATAGAACTTCTGGAATTGCCCTGAAGTGAGTCACACTTGTTTTTTCTACTCCACTGTGAGCTCATTAAGTGTAAGAATTTTTGTTTGTCGTTGTGATTGTTCTTAATGATCTTGGAAGGAAGGGAGGGATGGTGAGAGGGGGAAAAAAGAGAGAGAAAGGAAGTTATAAGGAAAGCAGATAAATCATCATGAATGTCCCTTCCTACATCTTTCAACGTGGCCCTCTGCAACGTGCAGGGGAAAGGAAAGAAAAAACAAGCATTATGTTCTTGTGAACGGGCACTCTCATATTTAACTCCCCCAACAGTCTTGACTTATAGATATTGTTTTCGTTCTAAAGATAAGAAAGCAGATATTTAAAGAGATAAATATCTTGCCCAATGTCACACTTTTTAGTAAGTGCAGGATCTGGGATTTGACCCCAAATCTCCCAGTAAGGACAAGACCCAGAATTTTTTACCAGACTTGCTTACATGGAATGCTGAAGTGGGAGTGGGAGTGGGTGAAATGTGTGTGTGTGTGTGTGTGTGTGTTTATACATATACAGGTATTTATTTTTGTGTATACACACACACACACACACACACACACACACACATATATATATATATACACATATATATGGTATATGTATTTTGGTATATATATTTATATATATAGTATATATATATATATTATATGTAAATATATAATGTTTTATGTTTATTATATTAAATATATAATAAACAGGTTTATTTATGTAATATATTTATTATAATATATAAATATATGTTATATAAATGTATATATAAATACTTTTCGTTCCACTGAAACCTCTGAGAGTCAGAAATAATATTTGTTTCATCATTTCTAATAAAAGAATCAGTGTTTAACAAAGTTACCACCAGGAGAAGAAGATATTCTTCAAGGGACTGTTTGTCTGTTTCTTTTGATTTGGGGCATTAAAGGTCTCTGTAGTCCCGCTAGAAATTTTCCATCAAGGTTATTCTCCAAGTTCATGTGGATGACTTTGAAATTTAAATTTTTCCCATCATCTTTTAGAATGAAGGCTAAGGTTGAAAAGGCATATTTCATTCTTCTCCTTTTCCCCATAGCTTTCAGCGTCTCCTTTTTCTCACCATTATCCTTTCCCTTATCTATGATCTATCTGAGCAATGTTTTCCTTGTATCTTCAGTGGGCTCTCTTCCTCCCATTTCTCTGTTCTTTAAGGCTCTCTGCATATTCCCTGTGGAACTGATGCCAAATATAATTGCCCTACACTGTTTGGGAAAGGCTTAGATTTGTTTCACAGGTTGTTTCTTTAGCTTTAATAAGTACAGACACTTACTAGCTGGCCACAATTTCATTCTCCCCTTAGTGGGTTGCATTTCATTGCTTGTTAATGTGTAAATCATACATTCCTCTAATTATGTACCGCGGCCTTTTCCTTTCAGCTTAGAGCTTAAAAATTAATGATGGGCTGGAACTCTGATAGAAATGTCTAGAATGGATTCTTCACACTCATTTGGGGATGCCACTGAGACAGAGTACATTTAGCTTCAGTGTGTCTTGGCATGTGTGGTCAGCTGCTCTGAACGTTCAGTTTGCTTCTGATTCAGAGATGAGAAACAACAGCTAGCGTCTGAAGAAAACACACATCTCACAAATGTCAGCCATGCAAACTCAGAACTACAAATTCAAATATGCTAATCTAAAAATGAGTCAACACCCTAGTAATTTTGCTATTTCTCATTAACTTCGTTCATTTTGTATTTCCTAGTAATCTAACTCTGATATTGTGAGGGTTTTTTTGTGCTTCTGATAAAAAGCCAAAATGAGGGCTGGGGTTGTGGCTCAACGGTAGAGCACTCGCCTTGCATGTGTGAAGCCCTGGGTTCGATTCTCAGCACCACATAAAAATAAATAAATAAAATAAAGGTATTGTGTCCAACTACAACTAAAAAAAAAAGTCAAAATGATTTTTACTTAACCATGAACTGTTTTACTTGAATCAACTGACAGTAATGTGTGTATATGTGTGAATATACATACACACACACACATATACACACACACACACACATATACACACATATATAGATTTTTATGTATATGGAAAATTATCTTAACAACTCCACATTTTATATGGAATTATTTCCAGTTTGTACAGAGGAAAACATCACATAAAACTTATTGCAATTAGGATTATTTTTTGAATTCCAGCAATGAATGAAAATTCAAAATATATTACATCCTCCTATCCTTGTAATTAAAAGTGTAGTCTTGAGTCCAGCAGCATTGGCAGGAAATCTCAGTCCCACCTGCCATTCTCTAGACCTGCAGAATCTTATTCCAAGATCTTCTGATGATTTGTGTGTACATTTATGCTTAGGAAGTACTGTTTATTTTCACAGATCCTCTCAAATTCTTTGCTTTGAAATAGATGAATAATTAAATCAAACTACTAAAAAATGTAGGTAAATACTATGTGCATTAAACCCAATTACAGAAAGAATTCAAGTTTTGAAGAGAATCTCCTTCATGTAAGGAGATTGGGGATACTTACCCCATCTTAACATTCGGTCTTGTTCCTGTTATACTGTGTCTTTGTTGGCTGGGATTTATTTGAAGGAGGGTTGAGGAAGTGAATACCACCACTCAGAAGTGGGTAGTCATTAGAACCAGCTTAGGTATCTCAAGGAGTAAATATAAAGACATGTAGAGGTGGGACATTTGACATCCAAATACTTGGCTTATGTGTTACTTAAGTCTTACTCAATGGTAATGCTTTCTTTTTCTTTCTTTTTTTCTTTATCTTTAGTTTCTGCCTTTAATATTCCTGTTATACCCTCTTGTCAGTATACCACAGGACTACCATATGTATTCCAGTGTTGGATTATTCATTACATATAATTGCCTAATAAATTTGATATAATTTGCCTAAAAAATTGAATATAAATTTAAAAGTTCCTTCTCCACGTGCAGCTTGACTCTGATGTTATCTGTCTCTTCAATGTTGACATTTCAGGCTGGACAATTCTTAGTTGTGGGAAGTTGTCCCACTTCTTGGTTGGATGTTTAACAGTGCTGCTGACCCCTTACCTGCTGGGTGCCAGTAGCACTGTTTAGTTGTGACAACCAAATATCTCTACACATTGCCAAATGTCCTCTGGTTGAGAACCATTGATCTAACATAAGCTATCAAACTCCCTCTAGTAATTCTGTGGTTCCTAAATAAAAGCACCTGGTATAACATGTGGAACATGCAGAAAAGATACTTACTAATAATAATAGTCAATGATATTCAGTGCTAAGTACTTTACATTCATTATTTTGCTTAATTCTCACATCAAAACCATGAAAAAAGTTAGTAATATGTAATAATTCTCCTCTTGACCTTCCCACCTTTTTAAACCTGAACCCCAGAGAGGGTAAGCAACTAGCTAGAAACTGATGAAGCTAAGTTTTGAATTCAGGCAGGTGGACTGCCGAACAATGGTCCTTTTTTGTTTGTTTGTTTGTTTTTTCTAATAAGTTATACATGACAGTAGAATGAATTTCAATTCAGATGAAGCACAACTTTTCATTTCTCTGTTTGTACATGATGTAGAGTCACACCATTTATACAATCCAGTCAGAATGGCAGTTAACAAGAACACAAACAACAATGAATGTTGGTGAGGATGTGGGAGAAAAGGTACACTGATACTTTCCTGGTGGGACTGCAAATTGGTACAATCACTATGGAAAGCAGTCTGAAGATTCCTTATAAAACTTCAGATGGAACCATCATTCAACCCAGCTATCCCACTCCTCAGTCTATACCCAAAGGACTTAAAAACAGCGTACCATAGTGACACAGCCACATCAATGTTTATAGCAGCTCAATTCTAGGTTGGTAGTGGGACCAACCTAGATGCTCTTCAATAGATGAATGGATAAAGAAACTCTGGTATATATACATAATGGAATATTGCTTAGTGTTAAGAAAGAATAAAATTATGGCATTTGCAAGTAAATGGATAGAGTTGGAGAATATCATGCTAAGTAAGCCAATCTCCAAAACCTAGAGGCCAAATGTTTTCTCTGATAAGTGGATGCTGATATAATGGGGGATGAAGGGCATGGGATGAATGGAGGAACTCTGGATGGGGCATAGGGGAGTATGGGAAGGGGAGAGGTGGGGGACAGGAAAGATGGTGGAATGAGAAGGTCATCATAACCCTAGGCACATGTATGACTGCATGAATGGTGTGACTCTTTTTTCTTTTTAAGGAAAGATGGGATGCAATCTTTTGCTCTTCATAAAGTGTTGCCTTGAGTTGCTATTCTTCCATTCTTATTTTTTTAATTTGTTTTGTTTATGGTTTTGAGTTGTGGTGTTTTGAGCATGTGGACACATTTAGAAATGACTTCAGAGTGGCTAAAATGGGAATGAATAACTTGGAAGATGAATGATAATACATCATATTGGGTCTTCCTATTTTCCTTGTCTCTGAATGGCATTGGGAAAAAAAAGAACTACAACAGAAATTCAGAAAATAGCAGTCTTGCTAATGACTAGAAAATATGTATCAGCACATTACAAGAAAACTCTAGCTTTCTGCTCATTATCCTGAGTAATAGCACAAAAGTGAGATTGTTAAGGTTTGGATGGTTTCAAGGGGTTTTTTAAGGTTTCATGTGTTGAAAAATTGAATCCTTATTGTGAGGTATTAGGAAGTTAGAAACTTCGTCTCACTGTGGTATTTAGAGGCAGGGTCTTGGGAGGTGATTGAGGTTAGATAAGTACATTAAGGTGGAGCCAGTGATTGATTCCTGGTGGCTCTCTGTGAGAGAGTGAGACCACAAAGATACACATGCTTCCTTCCCTGTCTCTTGCCAGATAATTCCCTGTGCTACCTCGGGACTCTGCCAGCAAGAAGTCCATCAGAAGATAAGGCTCAAACTTGTACCTCCAGATTCAGGGGCCAAAATAAACCTCCTTTCTTTATAACTCATTCAGTCTGTGGTGATGTTACTGGCAATAGAAAATGGAACTAATACAGAGATATATGAAAAGTACATTCATTAAAATGCACTAAGTGTTTGGCTAGCATGTGATAGGAAAAAAAAACTCTCATTGGAAACACCCTAATAATCTTTCTTTTTTCTTTTCCCATTCATCAACAATTATTTCTGGTAGAAGGAAATTGGGAATGGAGAAATGGATGACAGTTAAGCAAATGCAGGGACCTTTAATTGATACTTCTATTGTATCCTTGTCAAATGACTTTATTCCAAGTAGTTATTCTTAAATATTGATATAAGGAAGGGCACTCACTGGTAAACATACTTGCATGGAAACTACGTGTGAGAAAGTTTCATAACCAAGTTTATCAAATTTATAATACAGTATCAGAAGCATGGCTTTATGCCACATGGCTCACTCTCATCCTTTAACACTGTATTTAAAATAAAATAAAAAAAAAAAGAAATTCTGGGAAGGGACGAGGGTTTTGGCTGACAAGAAAAGATCAGTGGACAAGAGAAAAGCTTAGTTTTATGTGACATGGGAGTATTCCCTCAGAAATGAAGACCCTAAGATCCAGGGAAAACTATGTTTCTATGCTGAGTCTGATGAGAGGTGGGGATAGTTGTGGAAAATAACTGGACAAGTGTATGCGCTATAATGGTAATAGACCGTGTGAGGGAACTCTGCCAAGCCTGTCTGTTCAGATTCTTCTTGGCCTCCCTGTGCAGCATTCCCTCCCCCTGGGTATGGGGCAGGACTCCTCTGGAATGAGAGTCCTATGACTGACTTTCAAGCAAGATAGGTCAGCAAATTCTTTGTGGCCAGATCTCACATAAAAAATGGGGAAGGGCAGAGTGACCTTCTCTTTTCTGAGGCCCTTCCAATCTCCTTCAGTTCAAAGTACTTTGGGGTAACATTTTCAGAGCCTCAAAAGCACATTCTTTGGTATTCCTGCCATCCAATAGTGAGGTAGGTGTTCTCTTCTTTCACCTTGGTGTGCACTTGAAATCATGTAACCAATAGAACACATCAGAAGCAAGGCCACGTGACTCTTGAACTTGTTCTGGAAGAGCAAGTCTGTTCCCACCTTGTTCCTGGAGCCCTGAACAACTCTGTGAGAACCCCACCTCAAGGCTGCCATATGTGAGTGCCATATCTTGTGGCTACTCTGTCACCAGACTCCTCTTAGTGTCTCTGAGCTGAGGCCCCAGATAATGTAAATCAGAGATAAGTCATTTCTGTTGTGCTGTCTCAGAATTCCTGATGCAAGAGATCAAAGAGCATTACAAGATGATCGCTTTGCAATACTAATTTAGGGTGGTTTGTTCCACAGAAATAGTAACTAAAACAACTTCTTTTTTCCATGCTTTCCCCCATGTCCTCAGGGCCCAGAGTTCTATGACTTGTAAAATATTCTAAAATAGCTGAAAATAGAATTTTGACTATGAATAGGACTTTAAATTGTATAAATCCACAGTTCTCCTAATTGAGTAATTTCCACAGAGCCATATTTCCATTCTACCTATACTGTTATTAATAATATTCAACACTCTTTACTCATTAGCTATATTTTAAGTGACACTAGCCATGACATCAGAAATTTGTTGCTATGTTCTATCCTTCTACCATGATGAACACTCATAGACGTTAATATAAAATAATTATACAAATCGTATGCTGTATATCACCAGTGTAAGAGGTATCCCAGTTTTGAATATAATGAACTGATACACACCTTTCATGGAACAGGCAACTCCCTCTTTCTGGTCTCGGAGTAATTGTGTGCTAAGCAATCTTTTCATCTCTACAGTTGAAGAATCAGAACCATTCTGCAGCTGGACATGGTGTTGCACAGCCATAATCCCAGCTACTCTGGAGACTGAGGCAGGAGAATCATTAGTTTGAAGCCATCCTGGGGGGCAACTTAGCAAAACCTGGTTTCAAATAAAATAAGATGGAGGGGTGGGAGGCAACTCAGTGGTAGAGCATTTGCCTAGCATGTGCTAGGCCCTGGTTCAATTCTCAGCACCACAAAAAGAAAAAGAAAGGAAGCCAGCCAGTCAGCCATTTTGCTATTCAGTCAACTTCTCAGTTTGGATATGTCTCCAGAAGGGCTTCTTTTCTTATATTCTTTACTCATTTATTTTTACTAACTTAAACCCACACTTTATATTTCTCAAATACAAAAAAAAAAAAAAATTCCAGTTTTGATTACTGTTCCCTCAATTGTTGACTCTGATCTTACAAAACTTGTCCCTGACTAAACCCAATAAGAAAGGAACTAGGCTGAAGACTTAACTAATATACCCATTTCTCTACAGTATATCTTCTCTATAGTATATGCACAATATAGTAATATATATCACATCAAAAATGACATTGCTGCATAGGGCTACTCAAAGTGCATCATGGAGATATCTACCATGCATGAACTATTTATTACTGGTCTATGATAAGCAGAAAAATTGAGAATTAGCATTTAAAAGTTTTTATGACAACTTGACACAGTAATTTAATGTCAGTTGAATCTAATAATAATTAGTAATTGGGAATTTCGTTAGGTGTGTCTTTTTTTCCTAAAAATAAGATTTTTTGTTTTATAAAAATAATGATTTGCAATGGACTAGAATTTTTTTAAATGACACTTTACCACAGATAGTTTGAGAACCATTTGTATATAAAAAATTAACTAGAATATAAAATGTTATTTTATTTTATGGTGATTGTCATTGAACCCAAGACCCTATATATCCTAGGTAAGTGTTATATCACTGAACTATATACCAATACCACAAAATTTTATTTATTAGAAAAAAACAGAAAATGTTAAGAGTTTCATCTTATTTTAGGAATATCCAATTTTTAAAAGTGGGAAAAAGAATATACATTAACATACACCAAAGTTCTGACATTGTCCCTAAGTGGTGGTTTATGACCAAATATTATATATCACAATGCAAAAATTGTTAGGAAAGAAAATGGAAGTGTCGGTTTTCCTACTACTCACTCTTTTACTTTGTTCTCTAACCCAAATTCTCTGCCAGAATTTTGTCACTTATAAATATGACTGCCCAGTCTCACAACAATGCTTACAGATTGGTTCTTACTGAATTTGTTTTAAAAGCTAGTTTTCAGTGAAATTCAACACTAGTAGAACATAAGTTTTCTAAACATCTATACGAAGCATAATAAGACTTTAAAACAGAGCTAGAAATATGGTCTGTCCTGCCTTGATCCTAGATTACCTAAATTTCTGCATAAAAGATGCAGTGAAACAGTTAACTTCCATGATGCCCTTGTCTGCATTCAACGATAACCAAAGTGGTTTTCACAGATCAAATGGGCTCATTAAATATTGAGGTATGGAAGCACACTCATGGTCAGTGTTCTACTTTGTGGCCATTAGCTCTATGATGTAATGGAGTCAAAGGAATACTGGGCTTTGAAACCAAATTTGAAGTGTGAGCTTGAATACCAATTCAATGGATGCTTCCACATCCACAGTTGCTTTAAAAACTGGGTACTAAGTAGGTAACAGTCTAAAGAAAGACCTATTTAACATATAGGGTTTTAAGTTAATCCAAAGATTTCATTTAAAAATGATAAATGTACTTTAGCAGAGGAAACTAATCTTCTAGATAGTTTATTCCATGGTGTAAAAGCCTGTGGTTGAGATATATAGATATCTATAAATTTCTGATGAAATTAAGATTTTTGTGTCAAAATCACTACTCAATTGCAGTCTGTTTTCTGCACCCAACCCACCAACTACATTCAATAATATTGTTCTATCTTCATGAGACCCACTTTTATTCCCTGTAATACTGGTTCTCCATCTAGTTATAGGCAATTTCTTCTCAGCTTCCTTTATTGGCTACTACTGTGAACTTTTTTTTTTTTTTTAATTTTTGTATCAACGATTGAACACAGGAGCACTTAAGCCACATCCTCAGCCCTTTTTATATTTTATTAGAGACAGAGTCTTGTTGAGTTGCTTAGAGACTCACTAAATTGCTGAGGCTGGCTTTGAACTTGCAATCCTCCTGCCTCAGCCTCTCAAGTGCTGGGATTATAGGTGTGTGCCACCGCATCCATCTCTGCTCTGGACTTTGACCACTGTTGTTTCTTTGGCCAATGCTATTACTCATTCTCTCCAAGAACCATCTGATTAACTCCCTTGTTATTAGCTACCAACTCTCATCTAATGACTTACCCTTTTCTGTCTTCAAGTCTGGTATTTTCTCTAGCTTTGAGTTATGTATGTAGCTGTCTGCTGAGTTTTTCTTCATCTAAAGGCTCCACCTGGTGTGTCTTATACCAACCACATTAACTACTGCACAAAAGATGTTTCTCTTCCATGAATCCTGATCTCAGTTTCTGGAACCATTAGATTGCCAGATACTCTAATCAGAACCTGGAGAATATGATTGCACAACAAAAACAATGAAGATCTCAGTGGCCACCAACAGTAAGCATTTGTTCTCAGTTGTATGGGTTTTCTGAGTGACTGACAGCGGTTCTATTCTCTAGGATGGACTTAGCAGGAATGATGTGCTGTAGACTACAAGGTATCCAGGATCGGCTTTGGACTGAGGATGATATTTAGGTATAATACACAAAGCTTTTATCCCTCTAGAAATAGAGGCTACCTTGAATATGTTTCACTATGATGAAAGAAATTCAAGATGATGAACTGCATGATCACATTTTAACCCTCTGTTTATAACAAGCCCATCAATATCCCATTAGTCAAAGAAAATTACACCGCTAACCCCAAAATCAAGGGATGGGAAATACAATTAACATGGCAAATGTTGTGGGTATGTAATTTCAGAACCCAGAGACATGTGATCTAATCTAAACAATCTTATCCTTTGCTTCCATTCTAATAGGAAAAGTCCTTATTTCTGACTTAATCATCTTAATTATCTCTGTGCAAACTTTGAAGTAGTCTCCTCTCTGGTCTCCACCAACTCAAACCCATTTTCTACCATACAATTAGGTTCTTAAAACACATACACACACACTCACACACACATACACACACACAAATTAGATCATGTCACTGCCTTAGAATTCCTTGTTGTTCCCCATTGCTTACCAATGCAATGCCAGGCTATGCACGAAGTGTTCTTCACATACACTCCCGGCCTCCATTACAATCTCATCACCCCACACCCCTTTGTGAGCTTTAGGGATAAAGAAATGCACATGACTCTCCATGGATTGCATTTCCTTGAGTTTCTGCATTCTTCTACTGTTCCTCACATTATTTCACCTCCTGAACATTCCTATCATTATTCAACAGCCAAATTCTTGCCTGTCCTTTAAGACATAGCTCAGGTCTCACTTTTGCATCCCTTCAGAAGGGCTTAGTCTCTAACACAGCCTTTTCTATGTTTTCAATGGGTTTATCCAAAGTCATTTTTTTTTTGCCCACTGCGGGTGTTCTCAACATGACTTCCAAGAAAATCAAGGGATATTTTTTCACGTCTCTGAACATGAGTAAGTAAAAAAAAACATGGTCTTATTTTTACTAATATTCAACAGTAATTTAACATTTCCTTTAAGCATGATTTTAAACAACAAACCACAGTATTATTTAGAGTGCTTCATCACCAATAGGAATTACAAATAATTTCATATTGCACTACAATTGTTGCATACAATTCAAAAATCCAAGCATCATTAAATTTATTTATGGCATGTGTTGGTCATCTTTGCTGTAACCAAAATACCTGACAAGAACAACTTAGAGAAAGAAGGTTTTTTTTTTGTTTTTTTTTTTTCCCCCTTTGGCTTATGGTTCCAAGAGGCTAGTCTGTGGTCAGCCAAGTCCCTTGGTCTGGCCCAAGGTGAGACAGCACATCATGACAGAAAAGAGTGGTAGAGAGAAGCTGCTCCCTTCATGGAAGTTGGGAAGCAGAGAGACAGGAGAGGGATTTGGCCAAAGGGAAGATGAACTCTTCTAGTCATGGCCCTATTGACCCACCTCCTCTAGCCACACCCCACCTGCCTACAGTTATACCCACTCAGTCCACTCAAACCAGATGGACTAAGTTACAGCTCTCCTAATTCAATTATTTTACTTCTCAATATTCCTGCATTAACACAAGAGCTTTAGGGAGACACCTCATATTCAAACCAGAACAAGGCATTAATAAAGTGCATATATTATTATATGAAAAGCTATAAATATTTTGTTATTTTATCACTATAATTATTTTTATTTTGTTTCTATGCATTTTATTTGTCCTTATAAATATTTTCTGAAAAGGTATTACCAAATGCTACACTCCTAAAATGAAGAAGCCTGTTGTCAAGGTTCTTGGCAGCTGACATTTTCATGGCAAGGAGTACTGGAGAGTTCAAAATCAAGATGAATGTCTAAGTCAAAAATGCTCACCTCTTTCTTTTTAAAAACTTTTCATTTTATTTTGTTTCGTTTGTTGGAATCCTGGGTTTTTGAAGAGTTAAGGTATTCACAGAATAAAAATGCAAACGATGTGAAAAGCACATAGTGAAAACTCTCCCTACAAATCAAGCTTTGCCTCATGGAATAAACTAGTGTAACGAGTTTATTATGGCTATTTCCAGAGGCATCTATCCCTATAAGCAGATTGTGGGTGTGGGTGTGTGTCAATGGAAAAGGAAAATTTGTAAACACACATGCACACACACTTTGCTCTTTTGCAACTCTCCTGGTGGCCTGTCACACGTTGTTGTACACCTTCTCTTACTTTGCTAACAGCAACCATCTCTTATTAGTTCAAAATTACTGTTGGGATTCAAAATAGGAACTCCTTGACATTTAAGACTTCAGTTGCTTATCCCCCATTTAAAGAAAACAAAATTATAACCAAAATAAAAATTGAAAAATGAAGGATACTTCACTATACACTATCCCAGGTATTTTTTTTTTCTTTTTAAGCCTAAAATCCTCAACACAAATCTGAGTGCACTAGCCAATCAATGTAAGCAGCTTAAAGTAAATAACACGAGGCAGTCTTCCAGGCATTGCTAATAGAAGCTGACTTTTTTACTTAAGGAGTTTAAAGTTCAGCATTTCGAAAATAAATTGCCTATCATTGCTCAATACTACAGTTGATGGTATTTTTCCTTTTTAATTAATTAAATCCAGTGATAGATTTTAGTTTGTCTACTCATGGGAATGCAATGTTTAAAACAGTACAACTGAAAATAATAACAAATTCAATACCTCTTAATAATAAAAGTCTTGAAGAAATGAGGTATAGAGGAACTTACCTCAACACAACACAGTTATACATGATAAAGACAAAGCCAACATCATACTGAATGGGGAAAAACTGAAGGCATTTCCTCTAAAATCAGAAACAGGACAAGAACATTCATTCTCATGACTCTTGTCGAATATACTTGAAGTTGTATCCAGAGCAATCAGGCAACAGAAAGAAATAAAAGCAATACAAAGAGGAAAGTCAGAATCAAATTATCCTTAAGAGCAGAGGATATGATCCTACACTTAGAGAACCCTAACGACTTTATTAGAAGACTTTTAGATCTGATAAATAAATTCTAAGTGGCAGTTTACAAAATCAACATATAAAACTCAATAGTATTTCTATACTCCAATAATGAACCCACAAGAAAGAAATCAGGGAAACAATTGTATTCACCTTAGCACTGAAAATATAAATCACCTTAGTGTAGCCATAACCAAGAAGGTGGAAAACATGTACAGTGACAATTAATGAAAACCTGCAGAATGAAATTGAAGAAGGCCCTACAAAGAACTTCCATGTTCATGGATCAACAGAACTAATATTGTTAAAAGGGCCATATTGCCAAAGGCCATTTACATGTTTGGTGCAATGCTCACGAAAATACCAATGATGCTCAACAAAACTACAAAAAAACAATCCTAAAATTCATGTGGAAGCCCCGAAGACCCCGAGTAGCCAAACCAATCCTTCCTTAGCAAAAAAAAAAAAAAAAAAAAAAAAAAAAAAGGTCAACGTTGGAGGCATCACTATCTGATTTCAATATATACTACAGAGCCATGGTGACAAAAACAGTATGGTATTTGCTTAGAAGCAGATGCATAGATCAATGGAATAGAATAGAGGAGCAAGAAATGAATCCACACATCTATAGCCTTCTGATCCTCCAAATAGGTGCCAACAATATATTTTGGAGAAAAGACAACCTCTTTAACAAAAGGTGCTGGAAAAATTAGATATCCACACAGAGGAGATCAAAAGTTAAGCCCTATCGCTCACCCTGTACAAAACTAAATTAAAAATGTATCCAAGACCTAAATATAAGACCTGAAGCTTTGAAATTGCAAGGGGGCAAAAAAAATAAAATAAACATCAGGAAAAAAAGAGAGGCAACAACTTCTGACTGGGACTCTCTCTTTCTTTTTTGACAACTTTTTTTTTAAAAAATCCACTTTAGAATCCACTTTGATATAATTATACATGCATGGGATATAGCTTGTTCTAATTATGACTCCATTCTTGTGGGTGGGCACAATGGTGGGGTTCACTTAGGTAATTTCATATGTGTACATAGGAAAATTATGTTAGATTTATTCTACTGTCTTTCCTATTCTTATTCCCCCTTCTTTTCTTTCATTCCTCTTTGTCTAATCTACTGAACTTTCCTCCCCCACCCCACTGTGGCTTAGCTTCCACATAACAGCAAAAACATTCAACCTTTGGTGTTTGGGGAATTGGCTTAGTTCATTTGGCATGATGATATTCTCCAGAGCTGTCCATTTATTGGCAAATGTCATAAAGTCACTCTTATTTATGGCTGAGTAATATTCCATTGTGTGTATAAACCACAACTTCTTTATCCATTCATCTTTTGATGGTCATCTAGTTTGGTTCCAAAGCTATTGTGAATTGACCAGGATTTTTGTAGCTCAGGAAATTATAGCAGATATTGACAAGTGGGACTGCATTGAATTAGAAAGCTTCCACATGTATAAGGAAACAATAGAATAAAGAGTTAGCCTAAGCAATAGAAGAAAGTATTTATCAGCTACCTTTCCAACAGAGAATTAATACCGAGAATATAGAGAGAACCAAAAAACTTAACATCAAAAATACAAATCACCCAATCAAAATATGGGAAAATGAACTGAACAGACACTTCTCAGACAAAGAGGTACAAATGGTCAACAATTAAAAAGTATTCAACATCTTTAGCTATCAAGGAAATGTGAATCAAAAGTACATAGAGATTCCATCTCACCCCAGTCAAAATGATTATCAACAAGAGTACAGATATCAATGAATACAGGCAAAAATGTGGACAAGAAGAACCCTAATATGCTCTTGGTGGGAATATAAATTAGTATAGCCACAATGAAAATCAGGATGGAGATTTCTGTAAAACTAAAACAGGGCTACAATATAGTGCAGCTATAAGAATCCTAGGTATATATACCAAAGGATTAAAGTTAGCAGACAAAAGAGATACCTGATTACCTATGTTTATCATGACACAATTCACAATAGTCAAGCTATAGAATCAGACTAGTTGCCTGTCAACAGATAAACTAATAAAGAAAATCACACACAGACACACACACACACACACACAAAATGGAGTATCATTCATATATAAAAAGAATGGAATTAAGTCACTTACAGGAAATTGGATGGAACTGAAGAGCTTCACATTTTCTCTCATATGTGTAAACCAAAGAAAGATAGAGTTTTCTCTCATATGTGTAATCCAAAAAAGGAAAAATACATAGACAGACAGACTGACTGACATGAATGTGTAATGGAGTCTATTAATGATGAGGTAGTAAAGAGGAAGTGGGTCAGGGGAATGGGAGGTAATGGAGGGTGGGAATGATCAAAATATGTTACATGCATGTACAAACATGCCACAATGAAACTGACTATTATGAAAAGTGCTCTAATAAAACAATAAAGGAAAAGAATACGGCAAGATTCCTCACAGAGTAAAAAGTAACAGTTACATAGTGTAATTCTAAACTTGCATAATTTTTAAAACATACGTTAAAAAATAAGAGTGAAAGCAATAGCTCTTCTGTGAAATTATAAAAGGTATTTTTTTTCAATTAGTCTGTTTATATTTTCCAATTTTTTTTACAATACTCATGAAAAACCAGAATTAAAAATAAATAAATAAATAAATAAACAAACAAATCAATAAAAACCCAAATTGGAAATTTCAATAGAGACAGAACAGCCATGAATCAGAGAAAAACAAAAAACAAACAAACAAAAACAAATAGGAGTTTTATAAATAGCTGAGTATAGACAAAAGAAAAAGGAAGATAATAGGAAACTCATTTAAAAAGCTGAGTTTTCTAACGGATAGGATTGGATTCAGCTTCCTACATAAGACATAGAAGAGAATTAAGAGAAAATATCTTTGGGTATAAACTGAGGAGGTGAAATAACTGAGTCAAGTAGTGGTTCTATTTCAAGTTTTCTAAGGAATCTCCATACTGCTTTCCAGAGTGGTTGTACCAATTTGCAGTCCCATCAGTAATGTATGAGTAAACCTTTGTCTGCATATCCTTGCCAACATTTAGTTTTACTTGTATTCTTGATAATTGCCATTCTGAATGGGGTGAGACGGGATGTCAGTGCATTTTAATTTGCATTTCTCTAATTGCTAGAGATGTTAAACCACTTTTTCATATATTTTTTGACCATTCATATTTCTTCTTCAGTGAAGTGTCTGTTCAGTTCCTTTGCCATTTATTGATTGGGTTATTTGTTTTGTATTTTTTGTGGGGGTTAAGTTTTTTGAATTATTCATTTATCCTGGAGATTAACACTCTAGCAGATGTGCTGGTGGTGAAGAGTGTCTCACATTCTGCAGGCTCTCTGTTCATGTTCTTGATTGTTTCTTTTGTGGGTGGCAAAGAAGCTTTGCCACAAAGATTCTACTTCTTGTGTTTTAGGATTTTATGGAGGAAGTCATTTCCTAAGCCAACATGGTGGAGAGTTGGCCCTACTTTTCTTCTAGTAGGTGCAGAGTCTTTGGTCTAATGACTAAGTCCTCAATCCACTTTGGGTTGAGTTTCATACAGGATGAGATATAGAGGTTCAATTTCATTCTACTACATATGGATCTCCAGTTTTCTCAGCACCGTACGTCAATTTATACCGAAAGGACTTAAAATCAGCATACTACAGTGATGCAGCCACTTCAATGTTTATAACATCTCAATTCATAATAGCCAAGCTCTGGAAACCATAGCGCCCTACAACAGATGAATGGATGAAGAAAATGTGGTATACATACACAATGGAATATTACTCAGACATAAAGAAGAATGAAATCATGCCATTTGCTGGTAAATGAATGGAACTGGAAAATTTTGTGCTAAGTGAAATAAGCCAGTCTCAAAAAAAAAAAAAAAGAAAGAAAAAAGAAAAGAAAGAAAGAAAGAAAAAGGCAGAATGTTCTCTCTGATATTTGGATACTATCCCACAATAAGGGAGGGGAAGATGAGAAGTTCATTGGATTAGACAAAGGGGAAGGAAGGTAAGGGAGGTTGGATGGGAATAGAAAAGATAGTAGAATGAATTAGACATATCTTTCCTATTCTTATATATGAATACATAACCAATGTAACTTCACATTACATACAACCATAATAATGGGATCCTAATTGGAACAAGTTATACTTATTCTATGTATGAATAATATGCCAAAAATATATTCTACTGTCATGTATATCTAGAAAGAATAGAATAAAAAGAGAAAAGACATCATGCTTCACCGTGGAAAACCATAGGCAAATGTCCTGCAGGCAATAGTGTGTCTAATACAGACACAAATTCAAGAGCCAAGGTCTGGAGTGTGCTGGCAGCAGCTGCAAACAGGTTTTCAAGTGAAGAATGTGCATGTACATCCAGAGGCAGAATGCAAAGTCTGGGAGAGCAACATCCTAGCATCCTCCCCAGGAGGGGAAAGAAGCTAATTGGACTAGAGGAGAGGAGCTGGTGCTCAGAATTTGGGAAAAAGAGAAAAGGAGGAAGAAGCCTCAATATGTTCTAAAGATGTCATATATTGTTTGAGATAAACAATGGGTAAAGTAGTTACAGTACAATATAGGACAGATGTTCAGACATCCTATAACAATGGGAACAATCCTATACTGTCTCAGAAATACAATAATTCTTCAGAAGAAAAAGGAAAAGAAAAAGAATCCTTCAGAAGAAATGCATAAAATAACATTTTTACCTGTTGACTTTTATTCAAATAGTGACTTTTCTGTTCTCCACTGTGGATCAATTCTTGGAAGGATGTAACAACTTTTGCCAAGGCACGTCATTTAACCTCTTTGAGCCTCAATGTTCCCATCTGTGTAAGTACCATATGTACTGGAGAATATAAGTTTTACAATGTCTCTGATAGTTTGGGGAACGGTTTGGTGCTATAAAAATTTTGTTATTTCCTATTATCATTATATATCTGTAGCAAAATTGTTGACAGGTGCATCTTTGTTTTGCACTGTGTTCAGCTGATTCAAAGACAACCTTAAGCCCAAGAACTTAGCCATCTATATATTTGTCAAGCTCCAGATAAGAACCAGGTTCTCTTTCTTTCAAAGTGGGTTTTCACTTCTTTACCTGGTACTGAAACTACTCTATTCTTTTCTTAGTGTTCTTCCTCCATAAATAACTACAATGAGGGAATTAGTTCTTAGCCTAACCAGAACCACTAGAGTGACGAGATTTAGAAGATTCAAAGTGGGGTAGGGAGGGAGAGCATGGGAGGAAAATTACCTCTAGGTAGGGAATAGGGGTGGGAGGGAAAAGGAGGGAGAAGGGGAATAGCTAGGATGTTGGAAGGAGAGGGTCATCATTATACATGTATGAAGATGTGAATTTGGTGTCAACATGCCTTATATATAAACAGAGATATGATAAATGGTGGTATAAAGGTGTATTAAGAATTGTATGCAAAAAATAAGAGAGCTCATGTATAATGGCATAATTTGGTGTGAACATACTTTATGTAAGATAAATTTACTTTTGTGAATGCCCTAACTGAATACCAGAAAGGGGCAGTAGCTAAAAATATGAAAAGTATTGGGAGAAAAAAAAATCCCTGTAGTATGGGATACAAGTCACTGGTAATAATAGGTCTAGAGTAGAGAGGTGGGAAGAATTTGCCCCCATGCAGTTGGATGACCTGTCAGCCAAGGCTAATCATTTGTAATCAATTTTTCCTGCCATCATGACTCCCAGGGCTGCCACTAAGTTTAGTAAGAAAACCATCTCAAGATGAGCCAGCTCCCATCAGAATTGTTCATGCAGGTCTTGCCAGATTGGTCTACTCACAGGGCTCCCTGGGTCTCATCAAAACCAAGAGGAGCAAGACAATATGGTGTTCTTTGTCCCCTACAGCCCCATTTGTCCTTTTGTTTGGTGCCTTGAAAGTGGGGAAGACAATGGAAAAGCAGAGAATCTGCTGCTTGGAGAAGTTGAGAGTCTTAACTTTCTGGTTTTCCCAAATTAGCCTTGCAGTGAAAAGTTCACTTAAAGAGCTTCATTTAGGTTTTGAAATTTAAACCCAGTGAAGAAGAATTCCAGTTTCACCTCAAACATGGAGAAATCTAGAAAGCTCCATACTTATAATGTTTAAAATATTTGCTTTGAATAGGGTGCAGATTATTAACTTTTTTTTTTTTTTTTTTTTTTTTTTTTTGCAATTGTGAGAAAATGGAGGTTACAGGGCAGACTTGTAAGGGAAAATCTAGGAGAACAAGTACCTACTGGAAAAGACAGGATCTAAGCATTTGCTTGCTTGGGAATGACTCTCCACATGTCTTATGTATCTGTTTCTTAGAGCTGCCATCACTAAATACCAGGTTCTAAAGATAAGTGGCTTAAAACAACATAAAGGTGTTTTCTTACAGTTCTGGAGTGTGAAATAAAGGTGTTAGCAGCACTGAGTTCTCTCTGAGGTTCTAGGGAAAAATCTGTTCCATGTCTCTCTTCCAGCTTCTGGTGATTTCTGGCACTCCTTGGCAGCCCTGGATTTGTAGCTTCGCCTCTCCACTGATGCTCACATGGCTGTTCTCCCTCTGTATTTGTCTCTGTGCCAAAATATTCCTCTTTTGATTAAGACGCCAGTCATATTGGATTTAGTACCTACCTTAATCTAATATGGCTGCCTCTTAATTTAATGACATCTCTGAAGACTCTGTTTCCAACTAAGGTCACATTTACAAGTTCTGGGGATTGGGAGTTGAACATCACAATTCAACCCAGGACATATAAGCCCAGTAATATGATGGATCTAAACTTGTAGGCTGGTGGAGATTGTTGACCCTGGGTGGAGAGAGCTGCAGATATAACAGAATTTGTTCCCTATGGAAGTTTTCCTCAGGAACCCTATCAGGGAAGATGAGGAAGAAAACATCCCTTATGTTGCTAGCTGGGGGAAAGAAACAAAAATTTCTGCTAAAAATGCCAACACGGACTTCATCTCTCCTCTGGGAGAAAATGACAACAGCAATAACCACAAAATTAAAAATTAAAACAAAAAAAGTTAAACCCTAAGAAAAGCAAAGAAGTGCAAAGACAAAAACCCTGATCTCAATCAGTAGGAAGGAAAGAGCAAAAGAAAAACTGTAACTTTGGGGTAATATTGGGAGCCCTTTGTAGCCAGGGGAAGGAAACAGGACAAAAATAGAAAGTAGAAATCTCTACCCTTAGGAGAGAAACAGGAGTGGCTAGGTACATCTCAATAGTAGGAAGAAGGGACAGGAACATTGGCAAAATCCACGTCTCTGAGACTAAGACTTGGGCTTAGTGAGAACATCAGAGGACTCTTGCAAAATATTTAAAGCACAATGCTTACTTTAATAGAAAATCAGTGGAGGGTTCACCAAAGTAATAGATTTTAAGCTAGTTTCCCAAAGACTTTGAGTTCTGCTTCTAGGACCACAGTGATAAAAGAATGATGATTCCTTCACCCAAAACAAGCTACGAAGCACATACCTGGGAAATGTCCTAAGGAGACCCGATTGATCTCTACCACTGGCCTAAAGGATGAAGTCAAGAAGGAGGAAAGAAAGTAAGAGCAAAATCTCTAATGCAACAAAACTGTAAACATTTTAAAAGGATAATAAGTTTAAAACGTTGCTATTTCAGTTGGTGGGCATGGGTGTAATATATTCCATATGCTATGCTTTTGTAGAAATATTGGTGTATTGATGACATTTGGTTGTGGATGGTTACCCAATGAAATCTTGCATCAGCTACCCCCAAGTCACTCATCGTATGAATAAGCAGACAGTGAGTGACATGCTGGCAAACCTTGGGAGAAGCCAGGCAACAATCATTGCCTTGGGACTCAGCTACTTACTGCTTTCAGACTATGGCTAGCACTCTCTTAAAGGACATTTAGTTTAGAACTTTTGTTGTTTCTTAGTTGTAAAGAATGCTCAATAGTCAAAGAGACTGCACAAAACACGTATGTAATCTCTGAAATTGAGCATCTTTAAAATTGAATAATGTGTAGTTTTCAGAGGAATAATAGCTATCTTGGTGTTTCAAAAACAAACAAAAGTGTTAGTCTTCTCTTCATGTATAATATCCCTGTGTTCATAAAAGTCAAGAGAACATGCAATTATGTAGAGTAAAATTTCAGACAAGATCATTCTAGGTTGTTCAAATTCAGCCCTTTAATAGGAGGAGTTTTGCATGGTGAGTAGGAGAGAGCAGGGGAGAGTGGTATCTTTCTAGGTGATGCTAATTTTGTAATTTTGGCTTACACTTGTGTATGTAGCTGGTAAAAATCATATGGATCATTTAGGGTGTACGCAATTTTCTTTGTGATATTATTGTATTCAAGTTAAAAGTAAAGTTAAGATGCAAATAAAGAGACAAGTCAATCACAGGGCAGTCAGGGGACAGAGAAAGTACCTCAGACAAAGAGGCAAATATGTCACACACACACACACACACACACACACACGCACATTTACAATCATTTTCTTATGCTCTTTATACTTTTTTAGATCCTGTAAAGGCCAGAATTCATTACATTTGCTAGTTATGATCATTTGTCTTGGAAATACCTCTTTGAAGCAACCTGCTTATTGGTATGATCCCAGAAACTTCTTGGGATAAATTTACCTTATGCATGAGGTCTGCTGAAGATCTTACCCTTGGTTTTCAACTCCAGTTTGTAGCTGATAAGTAGGTAATCTTGAATTGCTACCACTTGCCCCCTACCATCAGGTACTCCCTTTAAATTAGATGCCACTATGTTAAAAGTCCAAAGAAGGCAGAAGGGACAGTGATAGGATGATGATATAGGATTATCCTCCAAATTGGGGGGTGGGGTGGAGGTGAATGGAGCTCAAATAGCAGCTGAGTCTCTGTGCTTTCTTGTTCTAGTGCCTTGGGGGCTGGTGATTTCAAGCCTGGCATTTTTGTACTCTGGAATCTGGGCAATATTGTAAAATAGCTACTTGTTACCTTGGTTCATTTAATTTCTTGCCTCTTTTCATCTTCTTAGGAATTTATCCTTACATTAACTTTTAGGAGTTACCCTTGTTGGAATATTTTATGTTTTAATGGAAAACTTCAGAACATAAAAGTTCAAATTACACCTAGGATTTGATTTTCTTTACAATTTTTGTGCATTATATGTGTATTGCCTCTTTTTTCCTCATAAATAATCTGATAAACTGGACATGGTGGCGCATGACTGTCATTCCATTGACTCAGGAGACTGAGGCAGGAGGATTGTAATTTCAAGGCCAGCCTCAGCAATTTAGCAAGCCTCATGTCTCAAAACAAAATCACAAAAAGGGCTAGGGATGTAGTTCAGTGGTAAAGTGCCCCTGGGTTCAATCCCCAGTAACAAAAAGAATAAATACTCTGATAAATAAAAGTTATGGATTTGGATAAATAAAGAAGCTAAAGTTCAGGGAGAAAGAAAACTATTTTTCAGATGGTATGTCTAGTTAGAACCAAGATCTTTCCTCTGCTTCCCAAACACTTCTTCCCCTGCTTTGTGGTCTATCTTTAAGAATAAAATTATAAGGATAAAATGTCAGGTAAAAGAATTGTTATTTTGGGCCATGTATCCCTTCAAATCATATCAGTGGTTCCAGCACTATTATGAGGAAAATCTTTGGCATTTTATAGCTAGCATATCCTAAATTTAGATTCTGTCTGAACTCTGAAAACTTGGCCAGGTCATATAACTTTCCAAGCCCCACTTCCAACATGTTAAAAATGTGGCCAGCACTGTACCTGGAGTGACTGTGGAAAGATCAGTGGTAATATGTAACAGTTCCTACTAGAGCTATGGCCAACGAAGAATGGCAGATTTCACTCCTTTTGTTATCAAAAGAATTAAATGTCCCAGATAATTTAAGAAAAGGATAAGGGTAGTGCTGGTAAGGAGAGGAACTAGGAAATACCAGTGAGGAGGGTAGCAGACCTTCCAGGTATCTTTTTTTTTTAAATATTTTTTGTTTTAGTTGTAGTTGGATACAATACCTTTATTTTATTTGTATGTGGTGCTGAGGATCAAACCCAGCAGCCCACACGTGCTAGGTGAGCACTCTTCCACTGAGCCACAACTCTAGCATCTCCAGGTATCTTGATGACCCATGAGTATATTCAAACCAGACAGCTCTTCCATCTACTTTGGATTACAAAAGTGCTAAACATACTGTCCAACAAATTCCCTGATCTCATTCATGCTAAAATGTTGTCCTAAGCCAGTACTTACTTGACTGTGACATTTTTGCAAACAAGATCCTCATCTACTCTGATGACTAAAATGTATGTGGAGCATCCACACAGTGAACGCTGTTAAGTAAAGGCATTGGTGGAAAAGTTATGCCTGCCTCCTTGACAGATAAGCCCTTTCCTTCCAGAACAAATCAGACAGGGTCAAATCAAGAGAAGATGAAAAAGGCAAGTTGTTTCTCAGATAGAACGTGTGAATTGTGCTGTGTTTCTATGACACAGTTATTAGAATGAATGCCCAATGCCCCTAAGCTTCAGGAACGATGGATCCTGCCACAGTGAGGTCAACTATTTTGGAAAAAAAAAAAAAAGAATATTGGCGATTAAAAAATAAAACTAACCCAAGGTGCCTTCCATATTGGCATTGCCCAGAGTCATTTCAAAAGAAGAAAACTTTGAAGCCAAAGATCTGAGAAAATGAATCTGTTTTTAAAAGCACTCTCTAGCCCTTTCTAAGCATGGATCCCTGGGTTCACTCCAAGCCTCCTCTGAAAGGTGGTGGTAGTACCTCCCTTAGAGCATCCTTGTGAAGGTCGTGTGAATTCAAGTCTGTGGGAGCAGCTAGAATAGTGCCTGGCAGAATGAGGGCACAGTTAATAATGACCTTGCTCCCACAGCCCTTTCTCACCATGCTAGTTTACCTTGGAAACACAGAATCTGGGAGGTGGGTTTGGAATCCATAGGAGACTAAACATGGCAGCACCACCTGGCAACCACTTTACTATGATAGCAACCTATGATTTCCACTAAGGGTTGGAGAAAAACCCTGGGAGAGAGGCTGCTTCCTCAGTTTCTAAAGATTTAAGTAAAAATACAGTGTTTCAGCTTAATTAGAGACACTTTTATCAATTTCAAAGAAAAAAAATTTTTTTTTAAATCTCCTGAGATAAAGTACCATGAGATTTCACTTTACTGTTTAGAAAGCAGCTACATGTTATCTTCATCAGTATTCCTTGGGGGGGGGGCAGGGAAGAGCAACATGAAACTTATTGGAACTCTTGAAAATTGACAAAGCAGTCAGTTCTTAGAGAAAATAAATTTTAAAATAAATTTTAAAAATAGAGATATTAGGACAGAAAAATATGACTGATACATAAGGGACAGCATACTAAATCAAGTTTATTTCTTCATTCTCTAGTTTTCTTCTTCTTTATATCTTGAAACCAAGGATTCTACACATTTCAGGAAGTTCTTCCAAAATACCTTGAAATTAGAAACAAAATTTTTTATGTATGTGGTGGGTGTGGGTCATATGATTTCCTTAGAAGTCCTAAACACACAACAAACAACAAATAAAGAGCCATTGTTTTAAACAAACTATAATGGAAAATGTGTGCTAAAGCCTGAATGTGTGTGCCCCTTCAAATTTTATGTAGAAACCTAACTCCCAAGGTGATTGTATTAGAAGGTAGGGCCTTTGGGAGATAGATTAAGCCTTGAGGGTAGAACCCTCATGGATGGAGTTAGTGGTCCCCCAAAAAACAGGCTGCAGGGGACTCATTGAAGACACATAAAAGGCACCACCAAACAACATATACCTTGGCAGCTTAATCTTGGATTTCCCAGGATTCAAAATTTTATGAATAATAAATTTCTATTATTTAAGATTACCCAGTCTATGCCTTTTTGTTACAGCAACAAAAACAGATTTCCCGTGTATATTTAGTCCATTATAAATATACAGTGCTTCCTTGGTCTTTCTTTTCATATTTTTGTTCATACTCACATGCTTTCTCAGTTTATTTCTTATCTTCCTTTGCTGTATAATGAATCACGCATTGTATTCATTCCATTTGTTTTCCATAAGAGAATATTCCTGAGCAATACAGCAAAAGAGTATTATAGCATGGAATACTTCTTGGCCCTTGAATGTGATCTCCAAGCTACCTTGGATAATTATTGACCAAAGAAATATTGGTTATAATTATTTGCTTACCACAGTCACCCATAGGTTGTGAAATGAACACTTTTGAACTGGGTTAGCTGGGAGTTTAATCCTTGCAGGTATACAAATCGTGGGTGTCAAAAGAAATTTCTTTATTGCTATATATATGACTTGATCCCTTGTGGCCTTCACACAAGATGTACCAAGTGGCTTCTGGATATTAGGCTTGTCTGGAGATAGGAGTTGGGTGGTTTCTGAACCCCTTGACATAAGTTCTTCTTATAAAGCGCTGAGAGGTAAGGGAAGACCTAAGAGAACTACTGGACTCTCTCTGAAGTCCCCAAACAGTGATTTTTCTCAGGCCCCCTTGCATGAATAGAATGCTTTCTCTAGTCTCACTTTTTGTTAACGGGGATAACCCTTTGCTGGAGGAATTCCAGCAATGTACCCAATGACATACAAACACAGCCCCCTCTTACCAGAACACCCCCCACCCTCCAACAACACCACCACAATTGGTTTCTGGAAGAGTGCAGACAAACACAACAGCCCTACTTGATTGATTTTATTGTCATTTTTTATTGAAAGCTTCATCAAAGAAAACAGAAATTTAAACCTAACATCCACTGATCTACAGAAAGCCCAAGGAATAGGGGAAATGGTATTTCATTGGACTGTGGTACAGATGAAAAAAATTAAAAATAAAACCAGAAACACCACAGAATTACAGAACTTTCCTCGACAGTCAGAGACAGCAGTACAAAAAAATAAAATAAAATAAAATAAATGCTCTGAAATAAAGTTTAAAACTGAACGATGTTTCAGAAGTTCCATGATGTTGAATATGGCCTGAAATAAGGGTTTTAAAAAGAAGCTGTGTCCTATTTTTCTTAGAAACTGAATGTCATAACAAGTACTTTTACACGTTTTTCTTAAAATTAAGATTCCAATTATATCCTTCCTTTTAAATAAAGGGAAGCATTTATTTCCAGAGTGAAGAAAACTTTTCCAAGTATCTCTTTGAAATAATTGTCACAGTTCCTAAAAGTTATGGAATAACTCTTTTTTTTTTTGCATATGAAGTAATAACACATTTTGGGGAGGAGGACAGAGCATCTTTCTTAATCATCTAAGACTGAGGGGTTAAGGACAAAGTATAACACTGATGTTAAACTTTGAACTTATTTTAAGGTGATCATAAAAATATCCACTGGAGTGTCAAAGTCATTCAGCCTTGATATAGTAATGCCAAGTTAAAAAAACATATGCAATTTCTTTCTCTTTTTTTCCCCCTTTCTTTTTGGTCAAAGAATTAAAGTAGGAATAAGAGTGCACATTTAACCAAGAGTTACTATTATATTATCATAACAGAAATTGTGTTGATCTTTTCTATTGGCTTAAATTTCAGTAGACTAAATGAAACCCAAACAAGCTTCTTTTGAGGGAAGCCAAATTCTTTACCACGTTTTTTTTTTTTTTTTCCATTTTTATTCTGCAAGAATACAGCCAACTCTCAATTGTTTGTGGTAGATGGAAAAAGAACATTATGAATTCTCAAAATCCACAGTATGTAATGCACGCACATTAATTTTGCCAATGATTTCTTGCAAACACCTTCCATAAAACAAAATTTAAGAAGAAATAAAGTAGACTGATTTGAATTTTATTTCCAATTGTTTCTTTTCTCCACCCTCAGGGTGAAATAATAATGAAAGGAAACAGAGCCCAAGGCCTAATCCTTGAGAAGAAAAGACAAAACACATCCACAAAGTAGATAATTAGCCCTTCAAAAATTGAGAGTGATTGTATTTCTGCAAAACGCAGAAATTGGGGCAGTATTAAGAAAAGCTCAAGTGTGACCCAGTGGCCTTTTGATTCTTCCTGCAGGCACCAAGCTCCATCCCACCAGAGTTTTGGCTTGAAAGCTTCCTGAATAGAAGAACCATTTCTTGATCCATTACGGTATTTTCCCTCCCAGAAACACATAGAAGCGAATATTTGAGAAGTCATCCATCCCTTTTTTGTGATAGTGAACATCTCCATGTTGGGATATAAAACTAAAATAAAAGAAATCAGTAATCTGGGGTGAACTCTCCTCTCCCACATCAGAAAAGGTCTTTGAGACCACATGGGAACTTGGTATTTAGTTTTCCTATTTTCCTGAACTCCATGCAACTCGCACAACTAATAGTCATGCCCAATAACATTTGGATTAAGGGACCGATTTTATATTTTAAAAAGTTTTGGTAGGAAATGTTAACCTTGAGTCAGACCCAACTGTCTTCCAATGCCACCCCACAGTGGATGTCATTTGTAAAGCAAATTGATTGGTTAATGAAATCCCATTATCGCTTTGCCACAGGGAGAGTATAGTGTACACAATCAGTGAGCCTTGTTTAAATTCTGTCAATCCCTCAGATTGAAGTGAGAAGTTGTCAGTTCCACTGGACTCAAAATTTTGAAGTATGCCAGCCACATAACACAAAAAACAAAGTCTCATCCTTTCCTCTCTACTATAGTCAAAATAAAAATATTCTATGATGTGTTAATACTGTATTACAATGTGTGATTCCTCAAATGCACTGAATGTTATTATACATGTATGTAAATATTGCCCCTTGCTTGATTTGAAATCATATAAAAAACACTGATCACTAAAACACACTTAAGAAATTTTATCTGCTTATCTGCTCATCTGATAAGTGGTTCATGCACTCAAATTAAGAAGGAGACCAATTTGTCAAATGCATTTTTAGTCTACTAACATCATAACTGTTTCTGGAGAGCCTGTTGAAACTTTTTTATAATCATAAAGAAATTCTCAAGGTCCTATCCCAATAAAATTTCCTTTTCCACCAATGGGGATTTTAGGCCAGTGCAAAAGTAATTAGGTATATAATAGATACCCTGATTATTTTTCAAATAAAATTTCTGGGGTGGAGGAACAAAATGAAGTCCATTTTTGGTCATACATGAGCTAAAAGTGATTTTAAAGCAGTTTGGCAATGAGGCCCATGATGTATTTTGTTGGCATAGGGAAATAATGCAAACTGTTTGCTCCATCAGCTTTTTTCAGCTCTCGGTCTTGCATTTCCAATGTACATGCTTTTAAAACCAAGTAGTTTTGCATTACAAGGGGTGGAAGTGAGTCATATGTTTTCAAAGGTGGCAGGTCTGTTAAAAGTCACAAGAATTAATTCAAGTGAAATATGGAGACAATATTCTAAAGCGTTGAAATTTTCCAAGAAAACAAACTAATTCTAGCCAAATTGAAATCAGGTGGAGGATTCTTTTTTTCTTTCAAATATTTTGTGACTTGCTAATATTCAAAATATGTCAGCATTTAGGACAAGCAGTCCTCATTACCTGCTCCTGTGACTTTCTCTTGGGCTACATTAATTGTCCTTAAAAGACAACGGCCGTGCACTGTGAATGTCCAAATACTACCTACCTTGCTTCTCCTGACAACACTTTTTCATTAGAATAAATCCATTCTCCACTGACCTTGTAACTGACTTTAGATGAGACGGTGTTTGTCTTATATGGATTGTGGCTTTAGTTTGTTTCCTAATGGGTAGGCTAAGTCTTGGCAATTGCAGTCATAAAGAACCAAATTTAGATATTTCAATAAATACTTAAAAATCTGGCGAATCAGAATACTTGGAAAATCAACTTCAACTTTAAAAAAGGTTATAGTCTTAAATAGTACTAAAATCACCACACTATATACTGTGGATTAGATTAGGATGCTGATGCCCACATATATTGAACACATATTTTGGTTTTCTTTCTTTTTCACTTAGAGTAGCACTGCTTACCTGTGGATGCGCCACCCCCAACCCCAAACTGGACACTTGGAAACAGTTCTTAGGTAAGATGACAGGAAAAGGGGGCAAATTTGAACTTTGCTTTTTTCTTCTTTTTGGTTTGAAATTTTATAGAATGGCATGACATAAACAATCTAAACACAAAACACACATGGACACATAAAATGACAGGTAATTTCCTTTTGCCTGAAGTGGCTTAAAAAAATTGAGATTACTGAAATTTCATAGTTGAAAAAATGTTTCTGAATGTATAAATAAAGCAGCAGTTTTGAATAGAAACAGGAAGTTACCTAGGCACATTCATCAGCCACATGGTAGCTACCTCTTAGCCTCATTGTTGATTGTGTAAATGAGACTTTCTTTGTATCACATTAATATTTGTTTTTTTGGTATAATTTTTTCTTTACATAAACAAAGGAAAGCATGTTGGTTTCATATTCAAATGAATTATGCCTAGGATAATCCTTATTTATACAAAGAATTCAGAGAGTGAAAAGGAAGAACAGAAAATACAGTTTCCAAAGATGTTTTCTTATACCCCCTGTAACTTGGGGACCCACTATTCAAAGGCAAAACTTAAGTGCCACTCTTGCAATACCTGGGAAGCTGTAGGATACCAAAGAATATGTCATTCTAGGATTCTCTCTAGAAACAGAAAACCATCAGGAAGGGTGTGACCAGCTGAATTTCTCTGTAACACATGTGACATTTCCTTGGATACACTTTTGCTATTAGTTTGACTGCAGAGATATGGAGCCATTCTGTAGATTTGAGCTTCCAATATCTGGGGTTGCATATAAGAGAACAAGGGTCCATTTAAATAGTGAAAAAAAGTGGCAATTTTCTATGAGTCCCCCTCCTTACTCATGTTGCCCTAACAAGAATATGATTTACATTTTGAATTTTTTAAATTTCAAAAGCCTACCCTGTTTTCTTCTATAGTGCACTTCATGTATTTCCTCCTTCTTTATGGAATAAGTCAGATTCCTGTGACTTCTTTAATTTGCAAAAAGATTTTCACCTATTTGATTAAAATCATTTGCAAAGCCATTTTAGCAATTGGTTCAATTAGCAAAATTCCATTCTGTTGTCTCTAATTTCAGATAAAACTGTATAAGTTGAACATGGACTTGATGATTCAAAAATGCAAAGATGTTTTCTAGGTAAGTCAATTTAATTTTAAACAGACTTTTGCATCGTCCTAAGTACATATATCTCCTTTGGCTTTTATCATTGATCAAACCTAATTCTTTTGGTTCTTATTGATTAAAAATCATACAATTACTTGATTGTCAACTAGCATTTTTCAGAAATTCCATTAAGAGAACCCTCAATCTTATTAGTCCTGCTTGCCTTGGATAATTAAACTGAAATGAAAGGTCTGTTTTGTCTTTCTTTCCGGCAACACCAAGATATGAAAAGAGGCAAAAAAGAAGATACCCCCCCCTCCTCAATTGCACAATCAAGGTGGCTATTCACGGTGGATGATGACAAAAGACTGAAGTGAGAAGACAAAACCAGGAGGTGTTAGAATTTAGAAGGAAGACTGTTACAAACATGAGACCTTTTCAGAGACCACTCACCATTGCACACAACATCACTCAGCTTTTCTGACAAGTGACCTTTCAGATCATGTTCAGGAAGCATCTTTAGTTCAAAATTCATACAAAGAAATTCCAACCTGTTAAACAAGTGTCTTGGCTTATTGGTGGCCATCAGCACAGGTTTCACTATTGAAGAGAGTTAGCAAGGAACCAGAAAAGCTCACAGGATTTAAAGCCTCTTGGCTCTATCAATTGGTACCCAGGACTCTTCTTGCTATAACTGTTGAACACAGCAGGTACAAGCTTCTAAAATCAACAAATAGACTTAAAAAAAAAAAAAAAAAACACTTTTTTTTTTTTCTTTTGCGGTAAGTAAAACACCAGTGGAAGATAGTTTAAACAAAGGACAAAGAACTGGTCCGGCCATGTAGGTCAAATAAAAATTTTAAAACAAAACAGAATTAACAACTTCTACCCTCTGGACTGTAATAGGGTGTCACTTCATCTTTGGTATAAAATAGGCCATCCATAGGCTGAATTTGATCACAACTAGGAAAGACTACAGAAATTGTCAACAATTTCTCTATCTATTGCTTTTTTTGTTTTTTGCACTTTTTGACCATAAGCTTCTATCTACTTAAGTTTTTTTTTGTTTTGTTTTTTAATGCTCTTAAGCTAGGTTTTGCAATGTGACAAGCAAAGCTGACTAAAAACTTTGTAAAGCTCATAAAAAAGACTGCAGATAAAAAGCACTAATGCTTTTGCTAGCAATCACGCTTTGTAAATAAAAAAAATCTGCATTCTGCCCCCCAAACACGCATTATTTCTAATGCAGTTGTTTTAAAACCAACATGAATAACTTTACCGTAAAATGTTTTAGCCTTCTAGAATGATTTGTGTCAACACTTAAGACAAAGTTCATGAAAAGTCCCAGCATTTCCCAATTCTTGCAGTTGCCATGGTTTCTTTTATCAACAAATTTTCTTCAAATGAAGAAAAAACATTTTCTTTTAAACTGTACAGTTTTTTTTCACCCTAAAAACTCATAGTCTTAAACTTCTGTACCAGTTAAAGCTGGCACAATATTTCCATTTTTCTTGATATTTTTTTTAACAAGACGTTGACAGCTTGCCTTGAGAGCCTTTGACGTCCTTAAAATTAAGGCAATTAAGATTCAAGATAAACCTTACCTACATATTTCTAAAAAAAAAAAATTAATAAAAAAAAAACACAAGATTTAAACAAAAAAGGAAAAAGAGAGAAAGTAGCTTAGTTACTGAGCAAGACAATTTGTTCCAATTCTGTTTGCCCACCTCTTGACATCAGGTTTTCTGTTAAAGAAAAAAAAAAAAAGGATCTATCTACACTTTCAGGTAAATTCTGAATTTAAATGTTCTAGATAAAACATAAAACTGTGATGTTTAACCCCCTCTTCTTGGGATTTTTTTTTCTTTAATTATAAAAAGAAAAAGGATGGCAAAAATAAACTGTCAGACCACATAAAGGAACCATTTGCACAGCACATAAAACCTTTTTGTTTTCATCGAGTAGAGTATAAAATTAAAAAAAAAAAAAAAAGCCTTCCATTGACGCCTGTGCAAACTGGAAGCCAACTAACTTCTTGTTCAATGAAGTTTCTTCATTCAAGGCAAAGTTTCAGATGAACATTCTTCAGTTCTGTTTATGGTCTGTGAAAACAATTGAATAAGAGTGACTGTTACATCAAAGCAGCTTTGAAAACTGTCTTCTGTGCTCTTTTCTAGCGAGGACGTTAACAAAGATATCAAGCTCAAGAACGTGGTCAAGAAAGAAATTTGGAACAGCATAGTTAGCCTATGAAGTTGTCCAATGCTGCTGATTTCACATAAATATATGTTCAAGCTAGAGAGTGTGTTCACATTAAAAATCAAGGTAAATAGACCAAGAATACCTTTGGATTCCAAAGCAATGAATATTATGAATAATCATCAAATAGGGCTCAGAGAGACAGCACTCCTGCTATGGTCTGGATATGGTCGGAACATGTTCCCCCCAAGGTTCATGTTTTGGACTCTCCATCTTCAGTGTGGAAATGTGGGAGGTGAGGTTGGAACCTTGAAGACATGGAACCTAGTGGCACACCGTCGTGTGTGTGCCTTTGGGGGGATTAAAGTTCTCATGGGATCCTTAGTTAGTTCTTAAGGGAGCAAGGTGTTACAAAAGAGCAAACATCTTCCTTCCCTGTTATCTGCTTCTTGTCTGATCATACAATCCCTTAACACTCCCACCATGATGCCTTCTTGTGTCCCCAGAAGGGGACTGTCATAAGAGGCCATAGAGATGGGATTGTTCAATTTTGAATATTCAGCCTACAAAATTGTGAGCTAAATAAACCTCCTTTCTTTATACACTATCCACCTTTAGTAAATTTGATATAGCAACAGAAAACAGATGAATAATACAACTTTCTATGCATGCAGGTCACATTTAAATGAAGGTCTCTTTCCTCCAAGCACAGATTATAGCAATAAGCTCTTCAGGTTATTTTTCATACCCATTTGCTTCATTTAGCAAAAAGAGTTGTTAGGTACAGGTGGGCAGGTTGCTTACTACACAAGATGCATGGTTGAGGGAGAGGGGCTAAGTTTTAGCCAACTGTCTTCTTCCAAATCTATATAATCTGATACAGGACTGCATCTGCCCTAATCAAGTGGATGGGCCTTATTGAAATTCACATAATGTCCTCAACAGTGTTTTAAAACGGATAATATCTTGCCTAAAATGGCCTCAAAAGGTCTCTTTTTCCTAATTTGCATAAAGCCATCATGTGAGCCAGCTGTGGCTATTAGGGACCTAATTAATTTGTTCCTAGATCATGCAAGAAAAGCAACTAATGGATAGAGTGAATATTTCTCTCTTTTTTTAACCAATAGTTTAAGTCTCTGAGGATATATCATTTTCCCCCCTGGGTCACATGAAAAAGTAGGATTTCTTCAAGAAAAAATGCAATTATAATTCTCATAATAGCATCAATAAAGGGAATTTTATTAGTAGTAGCTATAAAAACCCTGGTCAATGTTTTAGCTGTCTTTCTCTGTCTTTGCAAACTGTAGGCTGACTCTATGTATTTCTAAAATCTATCTTTTCTATGAGAACCAACATTTTTCTCTCCTTGGTTTTGTGTTTTGGTCTCTTCTTTATTTCCATTTCCATTTTCCACTGTACAATAAAGAGAAAAAGCCTAAAACACCATGAATCTCTATGATGAGCAGCTCAGTGAATGCTGTCTTACTCAGTGGTGGCACAAAAGACCCTCCCTGCTCAAGTCCTCAATATGCACTGCTCTCAGAAGCATCAGTTTTTATGAGTTAAGCTGAGCATGGTGGCACATGCCTGTAATCCCAATGACTCCACTTGACTCAGGAGGCTGAGACAGAAGGATTGCAAGTTCAAGGTCAGCCTCAGCAACTTAGTGAGACCCTGTCTTAAAATAAAAAACAAAACCAAAAAGGGCACGGGGGTGGGTGGCAGGGATGTAGCTCAGTGGTAAAGTGTCCCTAGGTTAAATCCCTAGTACTATATATATATATATATATATATATATATATATATATACACACACACACACACATATATGTGTATATTATATGAATATATAATAAATATATGTGTGTATAAATGTCAAATGTTAAATGTTAAAGCTGGAGCTGCTTCTAAGTTTTAAACCTTAAAATAATAATTTCCAATAGTACCCTTCCATATTTTGCTTTGTCCTTAAAGGGTCCTCATTGCTACACGAAAACAAATGAGGAGAAATAAAGGGCTGTAATTTACATGTTCATGGTTCCTAGCTGAAGTTGAAAGGAAAAAGGTGTTGCTGTTTAACAGAATTAAATTCACTTCTCTCCACCCCCTCTTCCTTAGATGAAGTGTGAATGTGTACATTTACACAGTATTTATGGGTTGCCCCCATATTTATAAAAATAGAAGCATTCTAAATTCTCAAGTTCCTGATCATTAGTATAGAGAGCATTTTAAGTTGGACTCTGAGAATAGCAATAAAACAAGTTGAAACTTAGAATAATTAACACGTGAAAAAGATGAGTTTGGAAACTATTTGCAAACTGTGAAGCACTGAACACAGAAGGTGGTGTGACTCATAAGTATAATTTAATTACATGTCATCACTGTACTGACCACTTTTAGGAATTTGGTGTTCCCACAGTTTCATTAGCCATAGAAGAGTTGAGGCATAAAAATAAAATGCAATAGTATTTTTTTTTAATGTCAGGGTGAATAGACTCATTTTGAATCTTTTCATCAACTCCCTCTCCAAAGAAGACAAAAAAATAAAAAAAAATAAATAAAAACAAAATAACAACAACAAAAAAAAAATAGTTTACAAGTTGTGAAATAGCAAAACATATTTTTGAAAGCTAGAATTTAGTATTTAAGAAATCCACTGATTCAGTATTTCCCAGAGAAATTTCTCACAGACTAGCTTCATGCAATGCTATATAAAAAGAAGTATTCTGTGGTCCAGGGTTTGGAGAAAAAACTATACACTTAACCCCCAATACTGGATTATCTACAGGTAAACTAAACAAATACTTAAAGAACAAAGAAGAATAGCAGGATAAAAAAAAAATTAAAACAATGCAATGCTTTATATTACTATGAAAATAATAAACACATAGACAATTTAAAAATTTTGTTAAACTTTTAAAATAATTTAATATAGTTTTAAAAATATCTTGGAATTCCATAGGAGGAAAGGGGCATGCACCATAATCTTTCAGGAAATAAAGTATTGGAAGTATTTTTCTGGTCTTCGATATTGGGGGTTGAACCTAAGAATGCTTTACCATTGAGCTATATCCCCAATCCTTTTTAATTTTTTTGAGACAGGATCTTGCTAAGTTGCCCAGGCTGGTGTAGAACTTCAGATACTCCTGCCTCGGTCTCATAAGTATCAGGGATTACAGGCATGGGTCACAAGGTCCCGCTCATTAATACTGTATTTTAATAGCTTTGGAGACAGCTGTGATTAAAGAAAGCATTTGGCTTGGTTTAAAGCAGTATATTCTTGGTTTGGGGTTGTAGCTCAGTGGTAGAGCAGTTGCCTAGCACATGTGTGGCACTGAGTTTGATTTTAGCACCACATAAAATAATAGGTAAATAAAATAAAGCTATTAAAAAAAAGGCAGTGTATCCCATCATAATTTGACTAGGAAGTGCTTGGGGGCACTTTTCAATCCTGACTCGGGCATGGTGGTAAATCCTCCCCCCCCCTTTAGATACCTAATTTAGGCTCTTTGGAGAAAGACCCAATCTTCTCACTTTGAAGAGGAAAATCAAGCTCCAAATAACTGAATAGTAACTGAGATGTCACAAAGGTGGAGTCAGAACAAAGGGCTTATGGTTCTGCATAGTAGAATTTAAGTTTGTTTGAAGACATATTTTTCAGATCCTAGTTAGTTTAAGGTTTCTTTCACAACACAAAACCAAATAAACAAATAGATATCTTGGGTGAAAATTAGAATTTCCATAGAACTTCCAAAAGAAACCACAGTGAACATTTCCTCCTGAGATAAGAGCTGAGTGTCCCTTTTGCATCAATAGCTTCTTTTAAAGAAAACAAGAAACCATAAGTATAAATGTGTGATCCTGTAGTTTAGCTTGGAAAGTGGAATCTGGAATGAACAGATCACAAATATAGTCCCATTATTCATAGGCCTATCATTTATATTTCTCAAACTTTTCTCTCCCAATCTTTGGTAGCAATGGATGTAACTTAATTTACAGTATCTTTAGCATAGATGCTTTGGTTGTTAAATGTATGTGTGATGTATTAAGCTACTTTTCAGGGGCACTCTGCTACCCTAATTAGAATTCACACCCCACAAGAGGTCAGCTAGCATTTAATCAAAAAGGCCAGAGGTAGTACAAATACTTTAAGCTATCCATATCTCCATTAGCATAATGATTGTTAGAAATGGGTTGCCTAATGAAAGTAGTGGCATGTTAATTAGCATAATGATGTTGGAAATGAGCTGCCATTTGTGAGATTTGGCATATTTAAGAAAATGAGGATTGGTTAAATTATTTTAGAGATACTCTCCATTATACTAGTACAGGAAGGATATAAGAATAGTTTAGGGAATGTATAGAATACAACTCACTTTAGGATACTGCTTGAGGATTGATTTCAAATCAGAATTGTCACAGAGCAGACTCTGAGTGGCTTTTATAAGAACGACATAGGCCTATATCTAGAATACTGTTGAATCTAACCTGAGAGAATTTTTTTATACCAGGTCTGGTCAGTTAACTTTAAAGAACAAAGTTAGGAGTTTATTAAGTGTACACAGCAAGCTGTATAATTTGTTCTGTGCCTGCTTTCTAACAAATGCTTGCTTAATAAGTGTCTCTGAGGGTGTTCTTGCATCCCTCAAATTCTTCCCAGTGATGGTTGCCAATGAAAAGGAACCCACTTTGCATGATCCAAATGCTCAGCTTAATTCCCAGTGTCTTCCTCAAATGATTCTGAAGAAGAACAATCTGTCTTACCATGACCCAGGTCAGATTCTCTTGATTGAACCTGATAAAAAAAAAACCTGGATAGAGTCTCATGAATTACTTCCTTTTATAAAATTCCAGGAGTGATTGCCACACCCAAATGTAGTTTGTCTTAGTATATTTTTCAATTTCATTCACTATTTTGTTTTTATTGTTGTTTCAAGTCAAAAGCTTCTAAGACTGTATCATGTCCAAAAGAGGAAGTTGAGAACATGCACAGAATTTATGAACATTTTTACCAGGTTTAAAAAAATGTCTGCAGGGCAATACAAGTGGTTTTTGCATGTTATATTTTTGAAATGTTCCATGTTCCAGAATGTTTCATCTTTGTAGCACTGAGCATGAGCTGTAGAACATCCTGCCACATACATTCCTGTGTGAGTGCGGAATCTAATTCCTCCAATCAAGGAAACTCTCCTCATAATTTTACCACTGTGAGGACATGGGATGGAGATTTCATTTCGGAATATTTATTATCTTTGGAAAACTCAGCATCGTCAACCATAAAAATCCATGGCTCAAGAGAAATGACCATGGTGTGTAACCAAACTTATAAACATGTTTCAATAGTGAAAGTTGTATGTGCTAAGATTCAGATTTCCTCAAATACTTCAAAGAGTAGAGCTTATTAGAATTGACTCATCACAAGGATAATTAAATTCCTGCCTTTCTCCAGAAAGTCACACCCTCATGGGTTTTTATCTCATCTGCTTCTGTTAATGGCACGAAGAGCTTCATTCAATAAGACTTCATTTCAAGTCTTATTTATGTTTTTTCTTCTTTCAGTCTATCTTCTACTCTACCTTCCTCTTCCCACCATTGCACCTACCATTGTGACACTTAAGAACTTTGCTACTTCTTTCCTAAGTCATAGCAATAATAGCACAGCTGATCTCCCTTCCTATCAAATTCATTGCCTACTTCGGCTGGAAGAGTAGTCATAGAACAAAGGAAATGCCATCCAAGCAATTCAGAGTGGCACCTGATATAACCATCTAGGTCTAATCAGCTTTTTTACACAATTCTATTACTCTACCTCCACTTCTTGAAGAAGCATTCTGAGCTCCCTTCCCACCCTTGGACTTTGATCAAACTGTTACACCCTCTGAAATGTTGCTCCTGCCTCCAAGATTCAGTTCCAGTTGCCATAACCACCACCAAGGCTTACCAAGCCAGGAAATATGAAGTGCATTCTCCTATTACTATAGAGCTTTAAAAGAGAGTCTTGTTCATTTTCTTCCATACAGAATGCATATTTTCTGAACATGGAGAACTAAATCCCAGCCTGGATTGTAAATCCTGAGGATAGACCATGTCTACTGGTATAACTGGTTATGATGCTGTTATCATGCATGAACTTGGCTCTGGCCCTGGAAGTGAATGTGGAAACTGTTACCAGAATCTGCCAGAGGCAGATACTCCCTCTGGGTTAGACGGAATCCCTTTCCCCACCAAATCATAATATGACCATGGAAAGAAGCTTTACGCCTGAGATAGTACATCCTTGAGAAAGGAAGAGAACACCTCATTGTGGAATAACAAGTTGGGGCAACTGAAGCTCAGTTAATTGGACAGGGAAAGGAGGGGTCTCTGGAGAGTTGCAAGAAGGGGGATATTTGCATTCTGAAGGCCGTCCTTGAAATATATCCCTCTATATTCAGTGGTATTAGAGTCAACATTTGTGAATCAAATAATATCATTTCTTCTTTTACAGCCTTCCCAAGAGTTCTGAGCTCATTTTGAGTAAAGCTAAATATGATCATAGAGAGTCAAGTATCTAAGGGGCAAAAGCTTGGTTCCAGCTGTCCTGTTTGATCTAATCTCCTGGAAGGGTTGCCTCTAGTCTGCAACACATCAGCCTCACGTTCCCGCCAAGGGCCTACAAATGGCCTACAAATGGCCTATTTCCTCTCCTTAAAATGCCTTGTTTCCAAATTTCCCCAAGATTTGCTTCCAATTGTCTTTCAGAACCCAGGCCTATATGAGAGGTCTTCTCCAATACTAAATCCTGGGAGTTGACCTCATCATTTTATATCCCCTGGAATATTTGAATGATCCGCTTGGCAATTCTGTCTTTTTTAAAATTGTTTTTTGATTGATCTATTGATTATAAGTGGAAAATAAACTCCAGGAGAGGGGGGGGGAGAAATCTGCTTTTTTCATTGATCGTTTTTTAGCACTTAGAATACTGTCACATAATAGGTGCTCAAAAAAAAATACTGCTGACTTGATGAATGAAAGCATTATTTCCATTGATCCAGAAACTATTTAGCTGCTAGTAGGAAAGTTCTAGGTCATAGAACCCCTTGTTTCCCTTCTTTATATCAGTTTATTTTTTAATGTTTCTATTACATTTTTAATATTTATGTTTGTTTATGTCAGTTTATTTATTATGTCAATGTAGCCAGAATTTCCTATCCTTGACATGGAATCGTCCTTAATATCTGATCAGTTTTCTCATCTGGCATCTTTGATTTATCCATTTTTGATTTGCTTTCAGTAATAATCTGATTAAATTGGTTTAGTAGTAATTCCCCACTCCTGCTGTCTCCTTTTAATAATTTTCCATTCACTCACCCCTTCCCTTTGTTGATTGGCTATAAATCTCCACCTGCCTTTGATCTATTTTGAGTTGGGCCCAATCTCTCTTCTCTTTTGTGACAATCTTGACACACTGTGATAATTATGAATAAAGCCTTCCTACTGTGCTAACAAGTGTCAAATAATTTTTTTTCATTAACAAGTAAAATGACCAAGAAATAGAGGCAAACTACTGAGAGGATCATCTGGGAATTCTCTGTTCTCCAGGGGTTTGATTGTAATGTACAAAGTGGAGCACTTTGCATGTCAAGTTACCTGTGTGTAGACTTTACCATTGTTAATTCCTTTGGTTTCAACAAAAAGCTCTCAAATTTTAGTCTGTATATTTACTCAACACAAAGGCAATTTATTTGATGAGTGGCTTAAGAACTTTCAAGAGTAATTCTGTCTACTTGATGTTTTTTTCTTTGCCCCTTAACTGCTAAGTAGGAACCTATTTTCTATGATTTGTATTTTATGATATCCTTTTTTTTTTTCCACAAACATTTAACTGGGTGTTCAAAGCAACTCCGCAAGAGGAGTGTCACTTGTTTTCGTTCAATAATAAAATGACTATATGTAACCATGGTTACATAGAATTTCATGGTTACATACATGGTTACATAGAATTTCACTATGAAGTTTCATAGGTGAATACTGGGATTTTTTTCAATTTTCAACTAGACTGTTTCTAATACACTGCACTGTTAAATGTGCCTCATTATTTTATCATCATCAGAATGTTCCAGTTCTTTGGATAAGTATGTGCCTTTGGTGAAAATGAATGCAATGCTTCCCTCTCACAGTGAAGACCTACATTGATTCTGTTTGGCCATGACTTGTTTTGTCCTATGCAACAATAGCCCAGGAGTCACAAACAGAATTAAGAATGCTTGATCTCTTTAGACTTCCTTTGTTGCTGTCTTGGAAATTCTGAGACTTCCCTGCAATTAGTTCTCAGAATGATCAAAAACATGTGGCCTATTCAGTTCTATCACCCAACCAACATCCAGCCACTACCCTGAAACAGAGCTACATGGCTGTTCAACCACTGACCCAGACTCTAGGTCCAGCCAAGGTCAGAAGAAACAGCCATCCAAGGTCAGCCCAAACAAGCTCACTTAGCAGTGAGCTAAACAATGTTTGTCACTAAGTTTGGGGTGGTGTGTTTACAACCAAAACTAATGGATACACCTTAAAAGAGTGATTTTGAGATGTTTGATCTTGGAAGGGAAGAGCTTATAATAACCCAAACTTACTTCGACTGTTGGTAAGAATATGCAGGTGCATGTTCGTTGGATGTGTCCACTGCTATCTGTTGCTGCTGACCACTGGTGTCCTGGGATGAAGGTGCCACTGTCTGGGGAGAAGTATCAGCAACGACACCCTAAGGAGGCACATAAGTACACAAAGACCTTATTTTCTTTAGCATAAACGATCTTGTCTTAATGAGTCAGAAATACTTATGTTCTATTTGGCTTGAGAAGAGAGGCTCTCAGCTCCATGAAGCCATGATAAGCACTCAAAGCAATGCAAAGAATACATTTGGATAAGGGTTGGGAAATTCATTCTAATGCAACACCATAAGCTCTGCCATCAGAAGTCCTTGGTATAGTCATATTGTCAGAAAAAAAAAAACAAAAAACATTTTGCCCATTCTTGGAACTTTTAAACCATGGTTACATATAGTCAGACTAAATAACAATTTTTAATCAAACATTTCTTTTAGGACTCCTAGGAATACTTGTATATGTAAACAACTGCCTGGGGGTAGTTTACTGTACCTTGTCCATATCATTTGGCAAAATAATGGGCTCTTTCCTTCATAAAAATCTCCATCAAAGTTTGAAAATCTTTTCAAAGGGTACTGTTGAGCAGGTTTCCCCTTCAGTAATTTGTTTTACTTTGCTTTGTTTTCCAAGATATGAACTGAAACCCATTTACAGTTTCCAGAAAAAGGAAACAAAACAAAACAACTTGTCCTTAATTTAGATTTGCTCTTCCTTTTTTTTTTTTGGTTCTTATTGTATCTTTCATTTCTCACAGATGCCAGCAAGAATGAATTTTTGGAGTTGGTCATTATCAGGAATGTATGTTTGTTTCCAAGGGAGGTATACATGGATTTATTTGGTTGTTAATAGAACCTGATTTTAATTATAATCTTGGACACCTGCAGTCATGTTGAATTGCAAATGCTCTTGGTCAATTCTCTTGTCACTTAACTAAAGATCACTGAAATTCTTCCTTAGAATCTGAAAAATTTTTCTTAGAGACATTCATTGTTTTCTTTCCAAAGGTATTGTATGCTGTTTTGTGTTTTTCTCCCACCAGCATTTATTTTTATGGATTCTGGTGAATGTGTAATGAAAGTTTTCACATGGAAAATAATCAGTGCTTTTCCCTATAAGTACAAATGAAAGGCAGAAGGTCAGAGCGTATTTATATTTTTCTCACCGAAGTTCTTCTTTTCAGACTCCAGATTTACCTATACCATTTCTAATAAACTATACTGTGAAATGGGCCGTATTAATTGATCATTATCAAAATGTTTCAATTCTTTCCACTGGCATGTGCCCTTGGTAAGACATAAAGAAATACAAACATGTGGCAGAGATCTATGCTCACAGCACCTAGAATGCCTGGATTATTGGATTACTCATGGCATAGCTCCTTTTTGAGAGCTGAATATAGCAAAGAACATGTAATCCAATCACATATTTTTGGAAATTTAGAGATCAAATTAAAACCTATTTAATATGACAAATTCTTTGGGTCCCCTATGTCTAGAACATATAAGAGGTCTGAAAATTTAATATTGGTTATCTAAACGACACAGTAGTGCCCTCTGCACTTTCTGTAACTTGGTACAAGTCAACATTTGTTACACAGAAAAACAGGTGTTTTAATAGATCTAATTTAGTCTATGAAGGTTTCCATCAATCTCTTTATCAGTGGATTTTCTTGTGGTGCAGTACAAATGTGCTAGTTACTGGCCGATTTATGGAGCAGCAAAGACATGTCAATTCCAGACGGTTTTCAGCTGAGGAGGGGAAGTGTTCTGTGACCTTAATGTACATATGCATTAGGAGAGGGGTAAGGGGGGCAGTGAAATGAAAAGTAACAGCCAGAATCAAAGGGAAGAATAGATTCTAAGTGTTTCACCTCCCCCTTCATGAAGTTCTATGCCTTCTGTTTTCTACAAAGCTTGATGGTTTTATGTAGTAAAGGTATAGAGGGGATGGATTCATCCCAAATGAAAGACAAAAAGGAGAAGGGCAATGTTTCCTTTAAGGTCAATATGACACTATCCTTTATGATGTCCACACTGTTACCAGTGATCCAACGAGTTCTTGTCTATAGGAACCTTTAAATCTGTCAAGGGTCATTCAGTGGAACAGTTTCTTTCTTTCCTTTCCTACCCCTTTCCCTTCCCTGCTTGCTCTTTCTCTCCTCCCTCCCTGCCTTCCTTCTTTCCTTCCTTCCTTCCTCCCTTTATCTCCCACCTTTTTCTCTTTCTCCTTCCTTCCCTTCCTTATTGTTAAAAATTAAACACAGGGCCTTCTGCATGCTAGGCACTCTACCACTGGTATATATTGGAATCAGCTGAGATCTTTTAAACATCCTCATGTGTAGGAGGACATTTTCCAGATAGGTGAATCAGAATCTCTGGGAGTAGAATCCAGGAAGCAATCGTTTCTAAAACTCTCCAAATAAATTTAATGTGAAGAAATTGTGAGAATTAGCGCACGAACCCAGTGTTTCTTACAATTTCAATGCACATCTGAATTATGGAAGGATTTTCTTAAAATAAAAATTCAAATTTAGTAGATCTGAGTGGTACCTGACAGCCTGCATTTCTAAGAAAGTCCTAGGTGATTCACATGATGGTGGGTCCAGGGCTCACACTTTGAGAAAACAAGGCACTGGAGATCTAGCTCATTCTCATACTTGCAAACTGTTTTGCCTCCCTATTTTTATGAAAATCTATGGTTAACATTTGATGGGGTAATGATTTGTTCTCTGTTCTTTTCTCTAAATGTGAAAATGACCCTCCCCTCAAGCCTCTGTGTCAGATTAGATCATTTCACATGCAAAGCAAAATAAAGACATGCTTGAGTAATGTGCATACTTTCATATACCAAGCTTGCCATTGCAGAGTTTAGATCAGCACAGAAATTATACATGAGGATTTCTTGAATCCTGAGAACCACAGTTTATTTGACTGAGATTGACCTCCCTTAATCTATTTCTATAAGACAGGGTTAGACTTACTTCAATAGAAACAGCTGTCGGAGGCACAGGCGTGTACTGGGGAATGTAGGTCCCTTGCATAGGAGCAGCAGCAGTCATATACTAGAGGGAATCAAAGAAAAATACATGTGAACTTGAGGCTGCAATCAGAGAGAAAAATCATATACCACATGAGACTACTTTATATGTGTGGACCAGGCCGGTGCATGGGGTCTAATTATATTTAGACCAAAAATAAGGTAGGTCCCTCCATCAGCATTGAATGACCTTTGCTTACTGATTTAGTACTAAGAGCAGCCTCACTAAGTGACTTAACCCCAATTCCCACACCTTCTGTATAATAGCTCAAGCATCTCATATTTTACATCTAAACAAATTCCGAAAGGGTGAGCATGATGTCTGTTTTTTCCCTCCATTTTATTGCTAGCAGCTATCATGCAGTAGACTCTCTATAAGTATTTGTTGAATGAATGAATCATCATATTAATTGTTAATAATGTTTTATTTTCTAATTAAAAAAATAGAGAAATAATGCAAGAAATGCTTATGTAGAAACATTCAAAATTGGCAAATATAGCTTCATCATCTTTGCATCACTTTTGTTAATAAAAAAAAGAAATGGAGTTTTGCAGATAATGCTGAAGTCTCTGTGTTCCCTTCTCCCACCCCATTCTCAAGCCTACTTTCAGTATTTCCTTTCCAACTCCTTTAATTTCCAAATGTTCACCATTGGGTTGAATAACAAAAGAGCCAAATCATTTTTCTGCAAGTTCTAATAGTCAGTAAAATATGTATTTTGGGGAATGACATGCATTTTTTGCAATGAAGAAAGGGAGCTCCGGGAAAATCACATCCTCACTTACATAGGCATAAAGTATAACCAACATTCCTATTTTTAATACACATTCTCCCTTTAAGCTCAAAGTTCTACTGTTTGAGAATTAAATTTTCCTATGGCATGAACTGTTTCAGAGCTTCTAAACTTGATCAACATCATGAAACTTCTGAACCAGATTCATCTCATGAGACAAGGTTCTCAATTCATCAAGGTTACAGGAATGGTTTCTACAGAAAATCAAAAGCCTCTAATTCTGTATTTTTCTGAACTTGCTGAGATTAAATATTAAGGATCCATGTAAATACGGAAAACCTAAATTACTTGTTTTGTGTCTCTTAGCCCTCACAGTGCTCAGGAGACTTGATCTAAAGGAAGGGAAATACCTTAATGGAGACTAAGCCATCAGTTGTGACTGTTTAATATTCATGGACTATTATATTACTAAATCAACTTTGGAATAAATGTTATCTCCAACCTAAACTAAAAACTCTTCTATTATATCTAGTTGTTAAATATAGAGGCAGTCTTGATGACACAACCCTAAATCAAACTAACCAAACTCTTGTTTGTAATCTATGTGTGGCCATGAATAATTGAGTACAGCTCGTCTCCATATAAAAACTACTATGTAACAAGAGCAATTTTTTGAAATGCCTAATGATATTTATAATTTAATTTTATGAATGAATATTATCAGAGACTCTTGTCCTCTGTCCTCTTATAGTGCTCATCACTATGTCCAGACTACTGTCTTCTTAAAAGTATGATCCAGGCTTAAGTTGTGAATCTGTCACTACCTAAGGTAATGCCTGGTTGGTATTCAGTAAGGAACTGTTTAACAGCTGAATGAAAGAATACAGGCAGGAAACTTTTATTTCAATTAAAAATTGTGCAAGCCTCTTAGTCATTGATAATTCTGAGCTCATAGTAGGTATTCATTTCACCACCATCTCTAATATCTTTACGTAACATTTAAACAAATGTTTTAGCCAACTGTGCTCATCATCATTTTTGTTCTCCTAAGTGAACAATTAGTATTCAGATGTTTGACTGCTATCAATTTTTCAAATAAGTACAGAACATGAGAATCACATTTCAGCAAATATAATTTCACATCGAGAACACTGTGGCAAGCATGTAGCTTATCAATAAAACTGCTCTAGCAATTTGTTGTAAATAATATTTTCCTGGCCATTTCAGATATATGATTTACAATGTTCTATGCATCCCCTTTAATGTGTTCTTTGGAACACCAGCTATGTTGAGAGGAAAGCATTCTGTGTTCTAATGCATTTAAACAATGCTGCATAACATATCCTTCTCTTTGAAAATGACAGATAATAAAAATCTCTAAAAAGTCATATTTTACAAATCCTTCTTAATGGTGATTAAAACAACATTTTTTCTAAAACTTTTATTTTTGGAACACTTATAAAATTTTCTTAGATCTAATGCTCTAAAGAACTCAACACATTCTGGAAAACATTTCTTTACTTGACTCTAAAATCCTAGCAGATAACGTAGCAAGTGGAATGTTATTGCCAAGTAGGAATTTGTCCAAGTGCAAAATTGATACTGTTGTGGCTGATGTTCTACCTTGTGGTCATGACTTTTCTGCAGGCAGAAAGCTTTTATTTCAATTAAAAATTGTGCAAGCCTCTTAGTCATTGATAATTCTGAGCTCATAGTAGGTATTCATTTCACCACCATCTCTAATGTCTTTACGTAACATTTTAACAAACGTTTTAGCCAGATATACCCTATGCTAGTAAAAGGCTAATCATCCCTCATCTATTTGGGTGTTTTTTTTATTGTACAGTTAGTAATTGCATGCTTTGCAACTGGGCTTAATTGGCACCCATATGAAAGATGTTGTTTTGATCCATCCACTCTACTGTCTATATCTCTAAGGAGGCATTTCTGTGCATTAGAGTTCATTAGGGACATAACCTTTTGGCCCTTTAGAGCACTGTTCACTAGTTCATATGAGAATCCACTCAATTATTTAGACCTTTCTGTCAAACTAAAGAATTCCCAGGCAGTATGGTTAATGTGAACATTGTATGTGATTTCTTAGCTAGGCTTCTTCAAATGATTTAATTATTCAAAACCTCATCTATGTTTTGCTTCTGTAAAACTGGATCATTAATCTTTCACTCCTCCAATAACATTTGATGCAGTTTAGAACATGGCCCAAGCTCAACTACTTAGGAAGCAATTCATATACTCGTACTCTCTTTAGAAAAGGTCTTTGAATCTAACAGGATGGTTTCTCCATTTCACAAATGGAGAAACTTAGACCTACATATATTGGGGAACAAGCCCATGTTCTTCTGACTCACAATTCAACTCAACCAACCTTATTATTTTTGAAGTTAAATAAATACTTTTCTAAGAGCATTCTTTCAATCATTATCATGTAATATAGGTATCAACTTATTTTTCTCAATGGGGTTTATTACTTGAAGTTCAAATTTAGAAATATAGAGTAACATAAGGTTGATTGACATTTTTGCCATTCTTTTCCACTCAATATTTTAGTTTTACTTTATACTCAGAATACCTAATTGTCTTATAAGGGGACTATCCCAAATGCTTGGGAACTTAATTTTACAGTGCTCTTCTGAACAGAACCATTACAGATTTTATAGTATAGGTGAGATCACCTCATTTTCATGTTTTATGTGTGTGTGTGTGTGTGTGTGTGTGTGTATGTCTTTCAATGAAAAAAATCTTTCTGGTTGCTTTTTCTTATGTCATAAAAAATAATAATAGAAGATCTTGAAAATTTGTTTGAAAATTAAGAACAGAATTATTTTAAGCTCTTTTTATGTCCCTTTAGACTATTTTGGGCAGATAAACTTTGTATTAAAGCTCTTCTGTGGGAGACTTCTATTTTCTAGGGTAAAGCCTAAAGAAGTGACAGTCTTGTAAAATCAGGAGCAAGTACTTCCAGGAAATGGCTACAGCTCTGTGTAAGCTCAACTCTCAGCTTTAGATTATTGGTGACAAATAACTCTGAACTTTCTCTCTGAGCACACAGTTTGATTTCCTTAAGAGCCCAGATAAACTCCGCTCAGACTCAATAATCCTGGCTGCACAAGCATTGCTTAGATGTGGGCGCCTGAGAGACTGCTTTCATTTTATCCAGCTAACAAATGACAAAGGACTAAGAGAACGACCTGTGACAACAATTTTGTCCTTGACTTGATAAATTCTTGTGGATTATTTCTTAAGACCATAACAGATATGGATGTATATATGCCCTTTAAACTAATTTCATTTATGGGTATTTCCCCAAAACTTCAAAATGTCTGCCATATTTTTTATGAATACAAATTATGTATTTATTTTTATATGATGGCTAATGGGAAGCAGAATATGATGAGGTGATGCAGATAAAATAGATTAATCCACAGAATATTTCCCCATTAAATAGCAGCTAGAAGTTACAGCATCAGTGAATGATTTTTTTCTTGTAATCAGCCTCGTGCTATTTGCATATTCTTAAGGCAGAGGATGTTCACATGTAAGTGCGTGGGAGCCCTGAATAGCCATTTTCAAAGCCACAGAATAAATTCCAGACTCCATCACTTGTTCCAAGAAGTCTAGACACTGCATCACCCAGATAGTTACTTGAAGAGAGGCGGGAAAAAAAAAAGTGGGATTGGAAAGGAATTGTGTTGATGCTTATTTAAGTTGGGACAAAATGTTTCTGTTACTGTGTAATCAATGATTTTTTTCTGTGGAAACAAAGAAATCTCCCAATTATTAGTTTTGGATTTACTCTCTCTTCCTCCACCAAAGTTAAACAAATAAAACAAAGGGTTTTAGATACTTCCTATGGGGAAGCTGTTCATTTAAAAATTATTTGGGATGGGCAAGAAAGGTCCCATATTTTCACTTTTGGAATTTCCTATGCTATTTGATGACAGTGGCTCATTTGCAGTTATAGTTCTACTAATCCTATTTATTGGGGCTTTCTAATCCTTGCTAAAAATTGTGCAAAACTGATTAACAAATTCAGAATGGAGAGTTGCTCTGGTCTCATCAAACCAAGAAAATCAATGAGAAGGATGTAGGAAAATTGTAAACGTGTATATCTCCAAAAGGCATTTGAGCAGAGAAAAAAAAAAAAGACTGATTTGTAGTAGATGATGCTAACAGTATGCAGTGTGAATTACCTTGAAAGAATCATGAAGTCCAAAATTTCTTTTAACAAAAAGATACGAGTGGATACAGGGAACAGCCTGAGTGATGATTTGTTAAAGTCCAGAGGGGCTCAGTGTTATCTCTAATAGAATGATTCCAGAGTTCTGAGGGCCCTGCTCTTTGGATTTGTGTAATTCTATCATCTTAGACTGGAGGCATAGTGCCTGGACCTGGGATGGCAATCTGATATCATTTCACAGACTTGCTCTGATTAGCTGCCATGAGGATAATTCAAAGCAAACCTTCCAAGTCTTCATATCACTGAATACATGAAACATCCACAGAGAAGAGAAATGGAGACAGTCTCTTTGAAAGAAAAGCATGTCTCATGCGGGCGAGGTGAGGCTAGACCACTATGCCCAGTTCTTTCTATACTCTTTCTGCTTCTGCCAGTGCACTCTAGATAATGCAGAAGATCCTCATGTAATACAGGAACAGCATTTGCTTTTATAATGTTTAAAATTTAGTAAAACTATATAAAGCAGACTGCTTACGTTTAAAAAATACATATATGACAAAGTAGATAGTTTTAAGTGATGAATTAATAGTCCTTCAAGATAGATGGAAGTGAATACAGAGCCAGATATACTTCTCCTATGGATAGAAGTACTCTAAAAGAGAAGAGTTAGTGGATTTGATAGCGATGGGAGTCCATGGTTCTTAGAAGTGTACAGTCCCTATAATCCATCTATTTCCCCAGAATAACACTGAACATAACCCATAGAGAGATGTAGATTAAGCTATTAAATGAGAAATAGATAAACTTGTCATTGTATTCTGAAGCAGCGGTTATTTATTATTAACATATAGCCAAGAGATGAAAAGAATCTTCAACTTCATTCTTAGCTTAGAAGTTTACAAAAGCTCTCCCTCTGCACAGCAGTGAGAAGGAGTCATGCCCATGTGGTCCCAAGCTATACAGCTTCAGCCTTGCAGAGAAAGCAATATTCATGGATGTTATTAGGAAAAATCACAGCTCATTAGCTTTGAGAATGTGCATGAATCTTTGTTACTGCAATTAAGTAAAAGATAATCCTATGGAAATGTAGCTTACATTATCTCTTTAAAATAGAATGTGAAACAGCCCTATAGAGACACTAATGAATTCTACTCCCATATTTTTTGTGTGTGATATGAAATCCAGAGGATGATGGGATAAAGAAAAACTTCAGTAGACTACAAAAGTCATGAAGGAGCTAAAGAAACGTAAATCAGATAAAAAACTGAGAACTAACTGTACATCAGAGTACAGAATAAAGGCCATTTGAAACTATAAATAAGCATATTTAGGGTGAAGTAATAGGAATGGCCCATTGGTTCAACAGAGGCATGTGGTAGGTAAGTAGAAAATATAATGAGGGTATTATAAACAACCTTAGACCAATAACTTTGATAGTATTTATAAATGGGGAAATTTGTTGAGAAGCACTTTATCAAAACAGTCACAATAATGAATAGAAATTCTGAATAGTTTCATATCTACTAAAAGAAACTTAATTCATAATTCAAAACTACCCACATTAAAATTTTCAGATTTAATTGGCTTTCCTGGTGAATTTTCTAAGCATTTAAGGAAGTGATAATATCAGTCTTGTACAAATTACTCCAGAGATAACTACAGAAGGAAAAGTTTCCAACTCATTTTATAAACCTACCATATTCCTTAGGCCTACATTTGGTAGGGACACTAAAAGAAGGAAAAGTTTCTCATGACTGACCATTTTTGTCTGAGTTTCTTAAATAGCATTTTAGCCTACTGATAATACACAACATCTCCAGGTGAGATTAAGTTCAGAACTTCAAGGTAAATTTGATGTTTCAAGGTAAGTTTCACATCATGTTTATAAGTGCAATCAACATAATTCATGATGAAAGAATAAAGAACAAATGCACAGCATCATTTTGAAAGACTCAGAATCATCTTTGATAAAATCTAGCATTTGTATATGACAAAATACCTAAGAAATAGATGAGAAGCAGGAGTAGAAGTCTATATATAAAAAGCAGGCAGATAACCTGGTAGATGACAGTGAAATACTGAGCAATTTATATTTGAATTTTGGAATGAGATAACATTATCCAATATCACTTCTTCTAATACTGTCTTCAAGGTTAAAAACAGTGAAATAAAATGATAACATGTAATGGAAGGCATAAATATAGAAAAAATAAAGTTGTCAGTATTCACGGATGACATGGTTGTGTATAGATATTCCAAAAATATACTAAGAAGGAAAAAAATTATTAGAATTAACAAGGAAATATAGCAATATTGCTAGATACAAGTCAATAAATTCTATTTTTATATTCCAGCAATAGATCATTAAAATGAAATACATACATACATATATGTGTGTGTGTGTGTGTGTGTGTGTGTGTGTGTGTGTTGTATTCAAAAAATAAAATGCCTGGAAGTACCTCAGAGAAAAGGCAGAAAAAAATTCTATCCTAAAACTTTGAAAGCCTTAATGGGTTAAATAAGGTGAAGAGAGCACATTCCTTGATTAGAAAACATAATACTACTAAAATGTCAGTTCTTGCTTAAAACAAACAAACAAAGAAACAATCTATACATTCAATGCAATTCAAGTTGAAATTCAAGCAAATTTCTTGGTGGAAATAAATAAGCCCATTCTAAAATACATGAGTGCAAAGGACTTTTAGAATATACAAGAAAATTTTAGAGGGAAAAAAGGTTGAAGGATATATACTACTAGATGTCAAGACTTACTAAAATGTCATGGTAATCACAATAGTGTGGTATTGCTGCAAGGAGAGAAAAATAGACTAATGGAACAGAACAGAGACTAGAAACAAATATAAAACCATGTGATTTGTAACAAGAGTGTCACTGGAGATCAGCGCAACAAAGAAGAACCTATTCAATAAATGTGCTGACTTGGCTACATTTGTATAGAGGAAAATGACCTGACTTTTCCCTCAAATCATTCACAGTTAATTGGAGGTGGGTCATAGATATAAGAATAAAAAGTATAATAATGTAGCTTTTGGAAGAAAATAGGAAAAAGGCTTTATGATTTTAGGAAAAGCAAAAATTTCTTAAACATGACTTAAAAAGTGCTTACCATAAGAGAAAAGAATGATAAAATGAAGTTCATTAAAGAACTCTGATTATCAAAATACCGAAGGAAGATATTTGCAATATATACATCTCACAAGCAAATCTGTATAAAGAATATATATATACATATATATGTGTATACATATATGTATAGATATATCCACAAGTCATTAAGAAGACTGAGAACTCTATTTTTAAAAAAAAGACAAAACTATTTATATATATATATATATATATATATATATATATATATTTAGATTAATCTCCAAGGAATTATGTTGAGCCAAAAAAAGAAAAATCAAATTCCAAAAGACAATATATGATTCTATGTATACAACTTTTTTTTGTGTGTGTGGTGCTGGGGATTGAACCCAGTGCCTTGTACATATGAGGCAAGCACTCTACCAACTGAGCTATATCTCCAGTCCCTTACACAACATTTTTGATATGCCAAAATTTTAGAAATGGATGAAAGATTAACGGTCATGAAAGATTAGGGATAGGGGAATGAGGCATAAAATGAAAGCAAATATGGTTATAAAAAGGAGGGAAATTGTTCAGGATCTTGACTATGGTGGTGGATAAACAAACCCGCAAGGTAATGAAATTGTATACAACTTAATATATATTCAAATGAGTAAAACTTGGGAAATCTGTGTAAGTGTCAATTTCTTGGTTCTGATATTGTAATTTTACCAAAGGATACCATTGGCCATATGGGGTAATGTGTATAAGGTGTCTCTCTATATGACTTCTTCCAATTGTATGTGAAACAACAATAATCTAAATAAAAATTTCATTAAAGTAGCATAAAATTTTAATATATAAGTATGTATGGTTAATATAAATGGTCAATTCACACTTGAAAATTTGACAAATCTCATTTCTCAGGGAAGTGGAAGTTAAAAATATTATATTCCACTACATTCTAGCTAGTATGAAAAAACGCAAAAAAAAAAAAAGATTGATGATAGTAAGTATTGTTGAAGATGTAGACAACAAATACTCTCATATGCTGCTAGTGGGAGTTTAAATTGGTATATCCATTCTGTAAAGCCATTTGGTGGGACCAGTGAAGCAGAGCATTTGCAGAACTTACAGTCAAGCAATTCCTTCCTAGGTATGAATGAACACAACAGAAATTCTTAGAAATGTGCATCAAAAGTTATGTAAAAAATATTTAAAGTAGCTTTATTTATAATCTTCCAAACATGAAGTAGCCTAAAATATTAATCAGTAGAGGAATAAATAGAAATATGTGCATGTGATATAAAACAAAGAAAAAGCAAACTGGTCTACCAATATGGATAAGCCTCACAGATACTACGTTGAATGAAAGATGGCAGACATATAATTTGGCTCCATACTGTATTATTCCATTTATTTAAGGATCAAAATGAATTAAAGAAAATCTATTGTGATACAAGTTGGGATTATGGGTACTTTGTAAAGATAAGAAGTCAGAGACATAAAGGACCCTTCTGTGTCTTGATTTCAATGATACATCAGTGTACACACTGTGTAAAATTCATTGAGCTATAAATTTGTAAGTTGTATACTTTCCTGTCCATATGTTATATTTCAACAAGTGTGTGTGTGTGTGTGTGTGTGTGTGTGCGTGTGTGTGTGTACTCTTTTCTTTTGGGATATATTCCATCAGAAAACAGGAGAGGTTGTCCTTAGACGAGATCAGGGACAATGTACCAATTCAAAGGAGAGAATGAATGGATTTAGACATAAGAAGTTTGGGAAATTGGTGAGGTACTTATGTGCCTTTTTTATTGCTTATACTTTTGAGGTACCTTGTGAGGTGAAAGTAGGAGTTGGGTTTGGAGTCTGAGAAGGTATGAAATGGTTGTCTTGGAGAGTGGGAGAGTCTATCAACTGAGCTATATAATAAGACTTCTAGGGATAACACTAAAGGTCTATGAAAGTTGTTGGGCCACAACATGAATGTGAAATCCAATGGCACTGTGGCATGTTTTACTCTAGCCATATTCCTCTATTCAAAAGAATGGGGCAGACTCAGGTCAAATTTTACCATGAGAGTGGGATGGAAGGAGAATCAGGCAAAGAAGGTGAAGGTACAGAAAAGGAAGTGATTTCAGTGTTCTGCTGTAGAATCTAAGCTGGGCATGGATCAGAGAAAACAACACTGGAAGAGTCAGAGGTGATCAACCCCAAGGCAGGCTTAGTGGTATTAAAGATTTGTTGGAATAAGGAGGTCCTAAAAACAAACAAACAAACAACAACAACAACAAAGACATGCATGAGAGGAAGGAGCTGTCAGAGAGCAGCGGGTTTCAAAGGGAGTGAGTGCTTGACTTTGAGATCTGCAGGGGGCTCAGTCATTGCAAAATCTAGAATAAGACTAAGAAAATCACCAGAAGTGAGGAACTCAGGAACTAAGAGGCCAAGGTGCTTCTTTGTTAAATTCCAGTAAGGGATGTGCAGTTATTGGCATCATTCTATCAAAAATTTTGAGTCCATCCCATGAGCCAAGCAGTGAGGAGAGTAATCAGGTACAATATGATTCCAGCATGGGTTGGGCAATAGGTCCTGAGAAAGCACAGAAAAAACTGGCTTTGTTATCAGCCCATGGAGTGTTCTAGTTAAGCTCATTTCTTCTTTCTGATCTTTATATATTCTCCCTCCCCATTCCCTGCTCCTTCTCCCCTCTCTCTATATAATTTGATAATTTAATGCATTATTCACTGTGGCCAATTATACCTTAACTGTAGTACCCAGAAAGAGAGTAGCTAATCTAATCCACTCAAATTGGACCATTTGTATTATTACTACTGCCTTCTGTAAGTCTTCCCATTTCAAATTTGAATTTCCTTATCTGCTTATCCCTTCATTAGTGATCCTTAATACTGTTATTTTTGCCATATTTATATCAAAAACTATTGTTATACCAATGGTAAAGAATTCACGGGCTTCTGTAAAGTGGTGACCTCTTTAAATGAGATAGACATTTGAGGCAAATCGAACATGCACTATCAGCCTCAAGATTTGAAATTAAATAGCTAATGTCCTCAGCCTCCTTAGGCTCATATAATCCCCCCCCCCAGAAGACTAGTCTTGCTTCTTCATTTTAGAAATGAAAGAACTGAGGCACTATGGCAAGAAGACAAGTGAACTAGGGAAACCTCCATGTTCCTGGAAGCTTTACAGTTTTCTATTTAACTTCTGTAACTAAAGCAATACACGAGGCCAGGAAGAGAAACCTGAGTCATTGTGAAAACTCATCCAGACTGCCAGACACACAGAAGTCCCATTTCCACAGAAAACTCTTCCTCTGGATGCTTCAAGCCCACAAGCCATGAATGACCACTATCCCTGTGACCAAGGAAGATGACCCAGCTCCTCAGGAGGACATAGAGAAGGTGCCCCTAAATGTCTTTTGAAAACAGAATTCAGTCTCTATAAAAACCAACCAACACATTCCTTTTTCATGGGTTTGTTTTTCAGGCATGAGATTTTCAGAGACAGAACTCGACCTACTCAACTATTTAGAATATTCATACTAGAGATTGATCCAAAATGGGTGGGAAGCAAATGAAGGCAAGGAGAAAAGGAGCCCGGGGAAGAAAGAAATTCGGCAATGTTCTGAATACAGAGGAAATAAAACAACATTTTGGAAACTGCAAAAGAAAGGGCGCAAAGCTGCTGGACTAAAATACTCTAGAAACGTTACATATTTAGGAGAAAAACAGATTTAAATGACAGTCTTTATTCATAGGAGCATCTGCAATTTTGGTAACACAAAAGCATAATAGAGGAGTTTCTGCCAAGCTACAGATGTTATCATGCTTTCCTCCAAGGATTGAGGAGTTCATGATAAAGAACCACCACCAGCAGAAAGATGGAGAGAAACACTGGAAGGGAATCAGCCCTGTGGTGCCAGAGTCCAGATTCCATTGTTTACTGCAAGAACTGAAGAGGAATTTGCATGGTGACAGCTTTCCAATGATGGAGAAGCAAAGCACATGATCCTGGGGGAAATTTTAACCCATTTGCACCAACTTACTTATAACCATGTGATGTACAGCAGCCGATTTATGTTGGGCTCTATCCAAGCCACATGCTGAGTTAAGAGCACTCTCTTCATAACCTCCTTCCCTGTGCCTTCCCTGTGTTCAACCCCCTTTAATCCAACTCCGACACAAATCCAAACCCTGTCTCTCAAGCTGAATCCAAATGCCAAATTACTGTTTAAACCCTTGCTTCAAGCCCACGTTTGAACATGACGATTCTCTTCCATGGCGTTTAACGGCTCCTGATCTGCCTCTCCCACAGCTCTGAGAAGGCAAATCCCATAAGCTTCTACAAGACCATGCCTGATTCATCAAAGTTGGGGACTTACAAGGCATTTGTTGAATGAAGAAGTGAATGAATGGATGGATGATTAAAAGTTGTGAATAAAATATTCAAGATTTTCAATGGGAGCATATAAAACTCAGGGAGAATAAGATCAGCTAGGAAAGCAGGCTTCTTTTTAAAAAATGTACATAATGGCTAGAATCAAGGAGAAAATTTGAAAAGAAAAACTCAGATCCAATTTTATATATATATATATANATATATATATATATATATATATATATATATATATATCTTACAAAGAACTTAACATTTTAAAAATTCACCTGTATCATCACAAAAGGATGTAGGAGAACCACATGTAGAATATTTCCCATCACAGGAAGACCTTTTCTACACAGAGGTGGCAGACCCATTGGTAGAGGCTCTGGACTACTCTGTTCAAAGGCTTTCTGAAGGTGAGGCTGAAGCTGGAGTCAAAGATAATGAAATACTTCAGTTTTGAAGAGGTGGAAGGAGATGAGTTAGGGGCCAAGTAGAGAAGGGAGAACATAAAAGGAGGTTTTTCCTTTTCCTTTGATTAAATAAAAGAAGGTGGTATTAATTAGCAGAACTCATTTACTTGTAAGTTTGGAATCAGGAAACTGAAGGAACAAATACCTGACATCTTTCATTGTCTCCAGGAAAATCATGGCTAGTTCATTTTCTAAGAATACCGGTGCAGTACTGGGAACAGGTGGGTGAATGCTTAAAATGTTATCATTGGAAAAAAGTTAAAAGTGAACATTTAGAATTGATTCCATGGAGAATTAAGAAGAGATGTGACTCAGAATAAATGAAAGTGATTTTAAGTGCCATTATTGTTATTAATGGTGGAAGTGAGGATGTTTGCAAGAGAGTAGTGAAGTAATACACAGTGTTTTCTAGGGTGGAAAGGGAAAGAAATGGAAAAGGGGCAAGTAATAGACATGGTTTAAAAGGAGAGATGCAAAAATGAAATAATGCTGATAAAGCAAGTAGTACGGTTTTAAGATTTCAGAGGGGGAGGCATCGTGGTTTGGTCCTTTAAGGTGGGTGTCTAGAGCAGCATGACGTGAAGGTCATTGGAATTGAGGAGATTAAGGAACACTGACACTATTATATTAGTGACACAGGAAGTGGAAGTAGGAAAAGACTGATGACACAAGACCCTACATAATCTGCAGGTTGCATGGAGATTGACAGATGGTAGCCACCCAAAGTGAGAAGTTAGGTGACCTTCTGGGAGAGTGCTATCAATAAAGAGAGTAAGGAACTTGCACAAGACCTAAAAGAAGCAATTTTGTTATAGAAGATTGCTCAGGAATAATTGAGGGGGTGAATAGGTAAGCCATATTTGTAGGAAAAAACAGAATTTAGGTACGACATGCTGAGGAGGAAAGAACTTTCTGTTCAGAGTCTGAATATGCAGGGGTATTAACCTTTGCATTTATAAAAGTTCTTTCGGGGGAATAGACAGGAAGAGATACCATATGAGGTCAATAGTGGAAAGATGGTCTACTGGGCAAGCAGTACAGTGTCTGGGAAATAAAGACTTTATGAAGGTAGAAGCCAAGCAGGATTGAATTACAATGGTGGCTCAAAAGATGAAGATGAGACCTGTGGACATCTGGTCATTCCAAGTTTGAGTCAGGCCAGGTGAGCCCGTACCATGTCACAAGCTTGATATGTAAATACCTGTAAGTAATGCTAAGACCATTACTTCCTTGGTCTGTAAATACACTTTCTTCCTTTTTTTTCTACCCTCTCATTACTAGAGGTTGTTTCCCCTTGAGAATTGGATTGTTTAAATTCAACTTCAATCTAAAGCTAAACAGATGTTCCCTCTGCTTAACTTTGCCAAAAGAATAAATCTTAGAAAATGCTGGTTAGAAAGCACCTTCAGTATTATTATACTTTACTCACTAGCACTATTATGATTTTTGAAATGACAAGGAGAGGGGATACCTAACAGTAACTCTCCTAATTGTGGGTATTGATCAGAAAAACTTCCCTGGAAGACATGCAAACCTTCTACCTACAGAGTAAACTAGCAGCACAACTGAATTTTTTTTCTGGTTTTGTTTCTTGTTCTTTGTTTTTGTTATTTTGCTTGGATATGTTAATTATTATGCTTTGGGGGCATATTAACATGCTAAAAGAGTGATATTTTAACTTTCTAATTTAATATATAGATAATACCCTTATATTATAAATACATTCAGTTTTTCATTTCCAAATATCTTGAAGTCTGACAAAGTAATTTGGGGTTGATTTGCAGTATACTACATTAGCTTGAAGATCATTTTTAAAAACTATGCTTCAAATGAAAGCAAATTAATGATAAAGATGATGTTACTGATAAATATTTAATATTCCAGAATAAATAAGAGCTGAAACATGGAAATGTCATTTTGGGGGAGACAGTTGTTTATATATGTTGCAAAAGGATTTCTCAATTTGAGAAATGGTACAAGATTATAAGGATATTAATGCATCTTCTTTTTCAAAAATAATTAGTACCCGTTCAACAAGATGGGTTTCAAAATCGTTTTCTGTTTGATATTTTCAAGGCAAGGCAAAATAAATTCTTTTTGGAATAATAATGTTAACTAATGAAAATCTAAGGAAATAGGTGTATGTTGAGTTATTTAGCATGATGGAAAAGAGAGACCTGGGTTTATATTTCTAAATCTCTAGATGTTGAAGGTGACAAAGGGCAACTTGAGGATAATGGTGCATCTTTATTTTTAATTTTTAAATGTTTGAATGGATGCCATGTGTCATTACTGAACACATCCCACGTCTTTGTTATATAACACTGAATGGGATTTGTTGGTGAGAAAATTGGAAAGGGGATAAATTTCAAACAAAATCAATATACTGTGGGGAGAGAGCAGATAGGTGTTCCAAAGTGCCCTTAAAAACACACTCACATACAGGATGATCAACCTGAAGAAAGTTTCAGACTTCCAAAGAGCATAGACTTGGAGATTTTAGCCAATCATCTTGTTTAAAGTAATAGAAGACCTAATGATATCTGGGATACATTTTTTTTTGAGGTGCTGGGCATCAAACCCAGGGCCTCACTCATGCAAGGCAAGTACTCTACCACTGAGCTATCCCCAAACTCCCTGCATAACTTTTCTTAAAGAAATCAAAATAAATGCAATCGAACAAAGTTTTTTCACTTTATTCCAAATCTTAATATTTCCCATTCATGGGAAAAAATAAGATGCAATGAGTTTATCATTGAGAGAAGCATGCAAAATGTACCAGAAAGAAACAAAATTAATGGAAGAAGCAAACAGAAGTGCTTTTCCTTGATGGGGGCAAAAAGAAATAAGGCAGCTGAGATAAAGCAATATGGATACCATCTCACACTTAATGTTTATTTCCTGATTTTCCTGACCTGCTCCTACCTAATTTATTGGTCCTTAACTGCTTCATTCTAAAAGCTTACATTTCTGCTTGGGGCCAGGGGATACTACCTCATTAACTCACAGTGAAGTGATAGTTTTCCAAGAATGTTAACTACAGACTTTTTGTTTTCCCTGAAATTTTGACCCTATTTTTTCATTCTCTCTTTTGCCTAATGAAGTTGTATATCCTAAATACCACTCAAAGAACTTATTGAGAGTCAATTATTTTTAAAGTGCTATGGGTTTTCAGCAGTGAATATAGACCAATCTCCTCTTTAATAAATTTTATACACACTTATAGAAAATATAAACATGTGGGTTCAAAATTATTTTAAAACCCTCAAGTCTTAACTATAGAATATTTTAGGATGTTTATAAAAACAATAGGGGAAGTATTTGTTTGTTTGTTTTTTTGGATATTTTTAAAAGATAAACAACTAAACTGACATAAGATCAAAAGTTAAAATCAAGCCAAGCATGATGACTCATGCCTGCAGTCCCAAAGACTGAGGAGGCTGAAGCAGGAGGATCATAAGTCAAGACCAGCTTCAGAAACTTAGGGAGGCCCTATATAATGTAGTGAGACCCAGCTTCAAAATAAAAAGGGCTGAGAATGTGGCTCAGTGGTTAAATGCTCCTGGATTCAATCCCCAGAAAACCACCCCCCAGTCAATAAAGTAAAAATCAATCAAAAGTTAAATTAAGGGTGGATTCTAGAGAGGAATGTATGAACAATGATAAGAATTATGTTTCTTATATTATTTTCTTGCCCCTTAGTTTTCGTTTCCCCTTCTCAATGATAACCCACATTACCCTTGGTTATTCTTATGTCTATTTCCCAACCATGCAGTCGGAATATAATTGGCTCCACAGTTGGTGTATCATGACTCTTTGCCCAGAAATGGATGTAAATAATGTTATTTGAGCCAATGAAACATGAGAAGCTATTTTACTTGAGCTTCTGGGAAAGGAAATGACCTTTCCACTACCCTTTGTATAGTGTCGGATAATCAAGTAAGGTCACCTGTGACAACCCCTCTGCCACCATGACAGAGAGGACCTAGGTTTGTTAGATATGAGACTATAAAATGTGAAGATGAAATGCAGACAAGTATAATAAAATAAACATTTATTAATGGCATTTGAGTCAGATTATCCTATCTCTTTTCAAGTGTATAAATTGATTTCATTGTAAATTAAACTATTTTGGACTTGGTGTTTGTTCTTTTTGGTCGGGAAGGTCATATAAATTTGGAAAGGGAAATTAGGAAAGAAAGAATGAGTTAAAAAGAAATACACATCATCCATGCTGATAGAATTGACCAAAAATATAGCAGTCCAGGGGTAATGCAGACCTCTGAGCCTCACCCAATAGACATTTAATTTTCTTTTATCCTGTCAACAAAACTTAATTGCAAATGGAACCTTCCCTGACCCTGATACTTGATTATCTATTTGAAGGTCTATTCAAATTCAGTTCACCTAAATACATAAAATATTTTCACCACTATTTATAGTAACTCAACAACTTTTCATAATAAAGAGATTCTAAGCAAAATTTTTAGAGGTCTCTTCCAAACCCTCATGCAGAATAACCACCATCACCTTGTATCTACCTTACACCTAAAAATCTATCACAGCTGTGGCTATGGCTGTGGCTCAGTGGTAGAGTGTTCACCTAGCAAAAGTGAGACACTGGGTTTGATTCTCAGCACCATATAAAAATAAATAAATAAAATATAAGTATTGTGTCTATCTACAACTGAAATAAATAAATAAATAAAATCCATCACAGCACCTGAAATCCCATTTCAAGAGAAAAATATTAAATATTAAGAATCTTCTATTTCATTATATAATTGGCCTCCAAGAAAAAAAATAGGAGAATTCAAAGGTAAACAAAGGTAAGTTTTCATAAAAGAAATGAAAAACTCTAAGAGCAGAATTGGTTGGATGGGCTCCAGAAGTATAAATTTCAGAGACAAAAATTTTAGAAGATTATAAGGGGAAGAAATATAAAACAGAGAGTGAGTGCAATAGGAAGAATATACCAGATTATCCAAAACTAACGAAAATTGTTACCCTGACCCTGTACATACCACTGAATACCAGGTCCACCATACCCTGGTGCTATTTTTTTTCTATCAATCATATCACTGCATTTTTGCCTGACTGGATTTCCCACACCTTTCCATTATCACTGAATGTTGAATTTCTCCACATACCATTCCTCTCACTCTTTTGTTCTGTTAATAGTTGGAGACTGATTTTCTTACACTAAATTTCAAGTGGTGTTTGTGATCCAACAGGTTATTTCCAGTAAATATTTCATAATTTCTGAACCCATATGTTGAATTCCCCAAGTTATTTCAAATATTAAATGCTCCAAGAGAGTGTAGTAAAATTGAGGTAAATTAGGTCTTCAGAAAGCAGTTCAAAACAAGACTTTGCTATGGGTCCTTTTAAAATCAGTATCTTCCAAATTATACCCCATGAAAAGAGTGTTTCATCCATTTTAAATAATTGTTCCACAAAGTTTACACTTTTGAGTAAATGAATTTGAAAGATTATGAAATAAACCAAACTAAGCATTTGTTTTCTTTCTCCTTATTCTTTGAATTCACAGGTTCTCTTCCCTGCAGTACTACTCAGAATCTTTAACGTGCAAATGTTTACTGTGATTCTCTCAGTATTTCTAAGACAACTATACTTTGTTAGGACAAATTGCAAATATAATGAACTTTAGAACTGTTTAAACACACACACACACACACACACACACACAAATATATCATAAGAGTAAATAGAATCCTCTAGAATGGTAGGTTTCAAATTTGGCTTGACAAATTTGGAAAGATTTAACAAAATATTATGGGGTTCCACTCAGAGATAGCCTGATTTAATTGACTGTGATTATGACCTGGAAATTGAAATAATTAATGCTGTACTGATGGGTCGAATATGCTACAAATTTTAGACCTGCTACCCTAGGAGATGTTTTGGGAAATGATGCCTCAGTGTGTCCCCTAAAGAAAACTATATGGCCAAAAGATGAATCAAATTGGAGTGAAGAATGTGTGGTAAGTACTTGTTATGGTTTAAATACAAGGTGTTCTGAAAAGCTCATGTGGAAGACAATACAAAACATTAAGAGGCAAAATAATTAGGTTATGAGAGTATAATATAATCAGAAGATTAATGCACTGATATGGATTAACTTTTAGGGCAGTGATTGTTGGAGACAGGATGTGGCTGGTGGATGTAGGTCACCGAGGGCATGGCTTTGGGATATGCATTTTGTCCCAGATGAGTGCAGCTCTGTGCTACTTGGTCCCATGTCTGAGCCAATTTCTTCCTCCACACCTTCATGACATTCTACCTCATCTCAGGCCCAGAGTAATGGAGCCAGTCACCTATGGACTGAGATCTCTAAAACCGTGAACCCTAAATAAACTTTTCCTCCTCTAGTTGTTCTTGTCAGGCCTTTTGGTCACAGTGATGAAAAAGCTGGCTAAAACAGTGCTCTGAATTTTCATCATTATTCTGTGGGATTTCACCTTGCATTAAGAATGGGAAATAGGGGGTTGGGGTTGTAGCTCAGTGGTAGAGTACATACCTAGAGCAGGTGAGGCACTGGGTTCGATCCTCAGCACCACATAAAAATAAATAAAAATAAAGCATTGTGTGCACCTACAGTTAAAAATATATTTTAAAAAAAGAATGGGAAATAGAACAAAATGTTGCCCTCCCACAAACACACAAATTGAAAACAATTATGAAGGGCACAGGAGATGAGTAAATCTACACGATCAAATTTCTTCCCAATTCTATGTAGGATTCATTCTGCAGGCACTGAGAGAAAAACTGGAATTTTTTAAAAAATATACAACTGTCCTCATTAGCAATGCATCACTAATCTGTAGAAAAAGAAGGTCAACTTGGGTGTAAAATTGGGGACTCAGTTGAAAGCTTTGTTTCTAGTTTTATATATTTTATAAATACAAACAGTGAATAATCAGGATTAGATGCTGCCAGTTATGAAAAACCCTTAATATCCAAATATAGTGTAATCCTCTTAGCAGTTATTGACACCAGTAGAAAATAAAAAGGGCCAATTTAGTTACCATCCTAATTGCTAGAGGATCAAAAAAAAAAGTGCTAGGGAAGCAGAAGCTTATAGAATGACGTGACTTTTCATTTATATGTAATCAATCCCCTGGTCTACTTTAGAAATACAACTCTAACTCAAGGCACTAGTAAACTATCTAAGGCTGGAAGAATTTCCCAATCTCAAACAACTCCTCTGATATCATTTTTTTCCCCCTAGGAGTTCCTAAATAGATCACTTTGTACTACTAGTTTTGAGGATAGTTCATAAATTCAAATACTGATTTATTGATTTACCTCCAAGGGACCCAGTGTTGTACTCATTTCCAACCTTAGTCAAATTCTGCTAGTCTTTAAAAAACACCACGCAAAAGGAAAGAAATCATAAAGTAAAATAGTAAAATGTAATAAAGGAAGGAAGGAAAGAGTTTGAATAATATAGCATAATGAACAGTCTAGTACTTTTATTCCACCATGGTTTAATCCTCTCCCATTGTCTTATTTTATCCTCTCCTCATTTGCATACAAGCTTGTGATTGGCTGATCAACTTAGAGTAGTAATTCTCAAGCCTCAGTGTGCATTAGGATTACCTGGAGGGCTTTTTAAAGAAAGAGTTTGGGGTTCACTAGGTGTAGGGTGGGACCTGAAAATCTGTACTTCTAACAAGCTCTATACTAGGACCACATTTTAAGAATCAATGGCTTAGAGAATAAAAATTATTAAGTCAAAAACGTGGACTCTTGGTAAGGCTATTTTAATATCTTACTTAACTCTCCCAGTGTCTCTATAGGGTATTATCATTTTCTTTGTTTATAGATGAGAAGGCAGCTCCAGAGAGGCCTTACAGAGAATACCTGGAAGACAGGAATTTAAATGTTGATGTTTTCAAAGTTTATGTTCATTCTTGAACTGCGTGCTGCCTGTCCAGATGAGGAACTTCAGTTGAGCTGTAAAATGCTCATGTCTTCTCATTCTGTCTGGTCACTCAAGAGTGGATTATGATAAGGAAGAGGTGATAAACAGAACCCATGGCAGAAGAGACATGGAACTGCCTGTCCAGGTTTTATTTAACAATAACACATTGGTTGTATTACTTGCTTTAATGCCCATTTGCACAAAAATAAATTGGTAATTCTAGATGAAGTTCTCTGAAGCTGATGTGATTTCCTTCAGTGGAGTAAAGTAATTGCATTCCAGTGAGATTCCTAAGGAAGGATATTTTAGGAACTGGGCCATAGACATACACACTTGGACATCACAAAGACTTCATTCTTCAAATGAGCATGAAGTCTACTAAATGGCTTGAGTGATAAACATGAATGCCAGTAGTGTGAATTTTAATCCTATAGAAACTTTAAAAGTACAGCTAAGGATAAAATAATTCAATTGAGTTTAGGGGATTTAAAAAAATTCAACACTTAAATATTAAATATAAGACAACAATTAAATATACTTTCCTAAAAGAAGGAAAATAACAGGGATTTTATTTGTATGAGTGCTGAAAGAATTTTAAAATTTCAGAATGGCTTCTTATATCTAGTTTTATAATAAAAAAATTAGGAGGAAAAATATCTCTTTGAGAGTAAAGAATCCTAAACTAAAATCCACAAACACAAACAATCACAAAGAAAGGCATTCAGAAAACTTATTGATATTTGATACCCATGAATACTGTTAATCTGCATGAATTTTCAATGTCACTTAGAAAATACTTAAATTTCTTATGGACTGTCTGGTTATATCAGGACAAAACATGTGAAGAAAGAGGGAGAGAGAAAAGAGAAAAAGCAAATTTTCCTGGGAGATGGAAGTCTACCTTGTTTGATCATGGCTGAAAATACTATTTAGGGAAAAACCAGCAATAGGGTCACTAGTTGGCTGCCTTTCTTCAATAAGCTCTCAATATAATAGTGCATCACTAGCTGAGTGGGCATGGTATGTTTTTCATTTTGTTAATGAAAAAGAGCTAAAGGCCATTACTTGCCCAGGCTATCATTCACCACACTAGTGGGGCACCTGGATGTATGTCTCAAAGAGACACTGTAAAAGGCATATCATAGGGCATGAAGAGACTGGATAATAATAATATCAAAATACAAAGAAAAATCGGGCAAAGATGTTATTTCATTTGGGCCAGAGTGTGTTTACAATAATGTTCATGTGAGGGACTTGGGCAATAAAAAGGGTTAAAGCTACTTTTAGAAGGTAATACTGGAGAAGAAAGGGAACTAATGTTAATAAGATAAATGAGGACTCTGGCATCCAGAGAAAATAATGAACAACATGAAACCTTTCAGAGAAATGGCAATACTGAAATGCCTTGTGTAAGTTCCACCAATATTTTAAATTACATCATGCAAGGTTCATTTCCCAATAATTTTATTTTCTCCATGTCCATTTTAAATTTGCTACCATTTTCTTGTTCATAAGGTTTTTGTGCTTTCTGTTTTGCTTGTTTGTTTCTATCCCATTCCATAAGCTCTCTGCACTTGGTTGTTCCCTCAAATTTCTAAACTTCTTGGGCATTCTTGAGTCTCTTATCCTCTTACTCCTTTAATCTCTTGAGGTGAAGGTCAGGATTATACTGAGGGCGTGTCTAGCAATCAGTATTCTTATATGTAGTTATCATCTATGTAATCAATGAATATTGACCAAACACCTACAATACACCAGAAGCTACTGGGTAATGTAGAAATAAGGCTAACATGATTAGTTTATGGTCTTATCTTGATTAGTTTATATAACTATCTTGAAAGATAGGTAAGTAAACTGTAAATGGTGATTCAGTGTGCTAAATGTTATGATAAAGATACTCCCAGGGACTTGAAGGAATAGAGAAAGTGGCAGCTCAATGACAAGATAGAAGCATAAAGGAGGATTCTAAGGAGACAAAAGTACCTGAGACAACCACTATGAAACCAATCAACATTAGCAAGTTAAAGAGTAAAGGACATGGCTGGGGTTGTGATTCAGCAGTAGAATGCTCACCTAGCATGTCTAAGGCCCTGGGTTCAATCCTCAGCACCACATAAAAATAAATAAATAAAATAAAGATATTATGTCCAACTACAACTAATTTTTTTTTTAAAAAAGAGTAAAGGGCAAAATATTCTGGATACAAGTACTGGTCATATTTATCAAATTCTTCACATATGCAAAAACCCACAAGGCTCATGCCGGAAACGGAAGACAGTCATTATGGCTAGATACAGAACTAGTACTAAATGAGTCTGAAGAAGCAGCCATCAGCACCATCAGGGGCCCTGTAGCACAGGATCAAGATGGAGGATTCTGTTTTGAAGACTGCAGAAGAATGTGAAATAGGTCATGTTTGTTTTAGGAAGATGGCTCTGGGGCTGTCAAGAGGATGAATTGAGGTGGAATATGCCTTGAATCAGCAAGACCAGTTAGATGGATGGCATGCTACTTCTGCCAACAGATGTCAGTTATATAGAATAACTTTCTGGGGAAAAAGAAAATCCTATATTTTAGTTCTTTTGGAGAAAATTTAGGCATCGGACTCTGCTAGTATTGCCTCCACGTTTTTTTCCTCCACATTCACTTTGAATAAAAGTCAACACTGAACTCTAAATGAGGGTGTGTCCCTATTCATAAATATCAAAAACTTTAACTTGTACTTCAAGGGATACAAGCAATAGTACAATTTTTTTTCCCCTCTCTCTTTTTCTCTCTAAACCTCTGGAAATCTACAATAGAAAGATGGTGTGGGGAAAGTTGGTGGGTTACCTATGAGTATCTACACGATCGGGTGGATCACAGAGGACTGTGAGTTTACATAGTGAAGACCATCATACCTGGCTGTGGAAACAGAAGGAGATACGTGGAAATGATAGACAGTTGGAGATAGGTAAGACATAACCAGCAAAAACTGCAAATGAGGCAGGGAACAATTTCCAGGTAGAGTTAGGATGAGCAAAGGCAGAAAAGAAAGTGCTCACAGCAAACACATCCTACAAATAACTGTGACTAGGGTGACAGGAAGAAAAGCAGTTGGAAAAGTAGATTGAAGACCATACTACGCAGGCTAAGGAATCTTTCATTCTTATAGCATTTAAGTTATGGTTCCTGACTGGGAAAATAACGTATCTAGGAGTTTCTATTTCCAGCATTTATTTAATTATTGCTCCCCTTGTTCCCCAGAAGGATTTAAGGCATCTTCCAAAGGTATATAAAATACGGTAGTGTCAAGTGAAAAACGTGAGACAAAAAAAAAAAGGCAATAAGATAAAGTGAGCAAGTAGACTAATAAAATAAATGTCATTAAAACTTTATCAGAGAGCTGGGGATACAGCTCAGTTGGTAGCCTGTTTGTCTCCCATGCACAAGGCTCTGGGTTCAATCCCAAGCACCACACACACACACACACACACACACAAATTTATCAGAGGTAGTTAGCAAAAAATCACACAAAAATTACACAAGTCATCTCATCCACTAGATAAGAAGATAAACCAGGTGCAGAGAAGAATAATTCTCAGTATAGAGGCAAAGCAGATGTTTCTCCTGCAAGTCTGAAGGAGCTGACACTGTGTAGGGTAATGAGCAATAGCCTGAAAGAAAGCAAACCAAGTTTCTAAGGACTATTTATTACAGTGTCCTTCAAACATAACCAAATGGCATTATGACAAGCATATTTCACAAAAAGCTAGTCTTTGGTGGGTGGGGGCGGGGCCAGGGGCAAGGTAAAACAGTTTTGTCAGCTAAATCTAGGGATATAAGTTGAAATATCCAATGAGAGTAGATATACTGCATATTATCCAAATATTACTTCAAAAGTATTATTTCTCTTAGGCAAGGTTCTGAAAGGTATGAGTGGCAGAGACTTTGGAATTGTTCTTCTTAACAAGTACCTGGACTGCAGCTTTCTTTGCTTCTAGTTATATAGGCCTGTATGTTTTCACCATCAGCTGGAATTGGCATTGTATAGCAAGTCTCAAATGGAAGCAGGTAAGAAGAATTTAAGACAACCCACTGACACTGTCCAAAACACACATATCTTTGGAGAGTAGCTGCAGAAGGACAATATTTTTCCCAGAAAAAAATTTAGGTCTGCTTTCACCCGGAAACTAAAGGCAATCACACTAGGAACTGTAGCTCTATAGTATCACCTAGTTTAATACTCAACTCACCATAGAACCTTCTCCATAAGCTAAACATATATAGTTAAAATTACATACTGGTTGCAACTTTGAGCCTTGCTATTAGAAAAGATGACTTTTAATTCAGAAATCCAATCTGTATTCTACTTTCTGGCAGGAATAGAAACTGGATGGTAGAAATAGTTGCAACTAACCTAAATTCCAATGGCATATCAAGACCATATTCTTGCACATAGAGTTTTAAAAATGTTAATTTTAAAAATTTATTGAGGCATTTGAGTGAAGGATGAGAAAGAAGGGGAAGGGGCAGGTGTTGACATCAGAAAAAGTTGCAATAATAAAATGAAAACGTACAAAGACCCAAACAGCACCAGTGTAATAGATGGAATGGATATAACAGATTCAAAATGTATTGTGAAAGGAAAATCTCCATGGAAATGAAATATTTCATGTGTGATAGAGTACTCCAGAATGCTTCTAAGGTTTTAAGCAGTCTTGACTGGAAGAATTATTCACCACTGTGTGAGAGATTTTTCCAACCTACTCCAAGCCTTGCTGAATATTAAATCACATGGTTCTTACCCACAAACAAGAGCTATACTCCAATGCCCTGCCAAACACCATAACAATCCTAAACTCACGCTTCACTGAGCTTTAAAAATCTTGGCTTAGAGAAGTAATACTTAAAGAGGGTGAGCCTTAGGGATGTCTGCAGGAGAAGCTGGATTAGAAAAAAATATTATGAGATTGATGTTAAGAATATGAAGTTTGAACTACTACTGGGTCAGCTAAGGGGGATAGCAGTAGATGGGGGACCTCTAGGAAGTAATTGGAAACACTGGCATGGATATCAACACAGAGGGATGCTAGCATTAATGACTTGGAGGTCATCTGTGTGATGGTTAAAGGAGAGGAAGCAGATGACATCATTGAGGAAGAGAAAGAAGGAATTCAGAGTAGGCTAAGAGCACCCTGAGAAATATCTGCCCATTTTATTAAGCACAGGAAAAGTCCCAGTGGATAAGCATACATTGAAGAGGGTACATGTGGCATAGAGGCTAATGAATGCTATATGACCATCAAAACAGGTTAAGACAGACGAAAGCAAGATCATAGAAGGAAGGTTTAATATTGACCGAAAGAGAGCCAGGGCCTCACAGAACTGGAGGATAGGAAGAGAAGACTGAAGAAACAGCCATTTGAAGTGAAAGGGATACATATAAAGATCAGATCAAATGTATTTCTCTTCTTATAAAGTAGCAGGCAGTCATTTGCTGGGTAAGAATGACAAAACTCATATTTGGAACTTGAGAGGGTCAAAATGTCTCAAATAACTGAAGGAACATAAATAATGGGTGAAGGTCCAGCTGACATTATAAAGAACCAATTTGTAGAGGGCACAGAAACTGCCTTATAGCATGATTGTGTCAATCAAATGTTACCAATTAATCCACAGAAGGCACTAGGTGCAGCAACCAGAACACAGCATGTTCCTTGGAATCCCCTGCTCCTCCCTTTTCCTTCCATACATGCTCAATGCACGTGAGAATAAAAAGCTATTTTAGTTTATTTCATGCTTATGTTTACATTTTTATCAGTGCCATCCAATGTTTTGTTATATTTTTGACAGTATTATAAATATCTTCAAGATAAGGAAAGAATTCATGGAAATTTTTCAAATAACCTTTAATTAGCTGGTAGCTATTTATAAGGTCATAATATTCCCAGTTAAACAATTTTCAAAGATTAACTATAATTAGCAGACAAGGCCACTGGGTGAGTGTAGCGAATAAAAAAAAAAGCCACTTTCTGCAAAGATGAAGACAAATAAATGAATATCTCCCTTTACTGTGTAACATCAGTGACCACAGTCTCTTTGCAATGACAACTCTAGCCCTGCTTTATTGCTCCATCTACAAGTTAACACTTATTAAGACAAATTGGTCATTCATCCACTGTTCACTTCCTGAAAGCACCCAATTGCTAATATATTGTCACTTCCTTAAGTTCTTCCCAATGCCACACACCACAAGCTCAAGTCCAACAATAAGCACTTCAAACTTCCTCTTCTGAGATCCCACCAGGGTCACCTGATATACTTTCTAAACATCACTCTAGGCTCTAGTTGGTCTCTGGGATTGTCTGGCTTCTAACTTTAACCCTCTAGAACAAGTATCTCAAATATCTCAATGATTTGTTACCAACTCTGCATATTTAATTTGCTCAAGTAACTGTTCATTTAGGAATAAAATTCATGTTTCCTGAATCTGAAGTCCAGTGCTTTCCCAGATCTGAGTCTCTGGGGCATACCACTGGACTCAGAGCAGGCACCTAAAGTAAATTTATGTGTGCCCCAGAGGGGCCTGCAACCCATCACTCTGAAACTACATGGTTTTGTTGCCAACTGTAATATGTTTATTTCATGTAAATCAAAGGACAGCCTGGGTTTAAAACCTTTTCAATGTTCCTATTTCCATTTGTAAGGAAACTTGATGTGAAGTGATCATAGTTTTGGTACACAGTATCAAGGTCAGTTAGACAATGACTTTTCCATTGATATTTAATTGAAGGAAAATTATAGTGCATGGTAGAGACAAGTGAAACAGAACTGGCTTGTTAAAAAAGGTATGATGTATTCCACCTTGTCTAAATGAATGAAAGTTCATCATAGAAAGAAGAAAGAATAGCAATGTTTTGGGTGATCAATGGACTTCAAAATGTTCTCTGCTTGATTTTGCTAGGTAGAACTATTTTGTGATACAGAGCTTGTGAAAACAAGTTGCTTCCAACTACAGAAGATTTTATTTTAAGCATAAAGCTAGAAAAACTTTAAATAATAAGGACATATATGTATAACTTGTAGAAGTTAGACAATATCAATATGTATTTTAAAATATAGTATATATAATTCCAGTTTCAAATTTGTTACATCAATTCCATAAACACAGGGACTAAAAGTCTCATGCTGCATAAACTGGGAAGACTTTAGGTGTTTTCACGTGCTATATGCAAGGAACAGAAGACATCATTTGAAATTTGATTTTGATATCAAAAATACTAAAAGTAGCAGTCAAGTGGTAGAGATGCTGACCCTCTATAGGTGGGTAGAGAATTCACATAAAACTTTAGCAATGACTTTAGACTACAATTCATTCGAAAACTCTAAGCCACACCTATAAACAGATATAATCTTTTAAAAATTCTGCCTCAAATGCCACAGAGTTGAGATAGGATAAGTGGAAGTGCGCAAATTTTAGAGGTCACCGTTACTGTCTCTGTCACCAACATAACCATCACAATCATCATTAATACCTTTATTTTAATCTTCATATTAATACAATCATGCATTCCTGATACATAATGCCTCCCTAGAATTATGATATTCAATGACTGCTATAAAAATTATATTAAATTTTGTAAGCTGCAAAGCAACTTACAAAAAGTTTAGAAAGCAAATTAAAAGCACCTATAACAATTATTTTTTGTGCTCCTTTCTAGATTCTTTCTATGTATGTGTTTTAGGACTCAAAATCAAATTATTTTTCATTTATGTTGTCTTTTTCACTGTGCAGTATGAATAGTATTTTTCATGTTGTTATAAAATATTTATAGTTTATTACATTAATTTAGCTAATAATATAAAATTCAGTAAATAAGGAGGATATGCAATGATTTTTTTCCTCCTAATTTTAGATATTGGTTTACAAACGATTTTATACTACTTAACCTTTGACCTATCAAAGCAAATGTGAAGTTGTCAACACTTCAAAAAAGTCCTAACACTCTTCCCTGAATGAGGATAAAGGAAAGCTCTCTTGTGTAATACTTATTAGAAGTCACGTTACTGCCTAGGTGCTTGGGATACCATTTCAAATGATCCTCATGTTATTGTCTTATACAAATAAGGAAGAGCTAATGCATTACCATCTATATCATAGGAAAGGAAAAAAGCACACTTCAGGAAACTTAAGGAACCCTCATTGTTAAATAATTATTAAATAGTGGGAACAGGAGTCCTATGTACCTTCTTGACTCTAGCAGCCATTTCTAATTTTTATACCATACAGTTTCCTATTCAGAGCTGCATGTGTGTGAATGAATAAAAACAGTGCCTGGTGGCAAATTTTTAGATAAGATCAACACATAATCAAAATCATCTTTCATTTTGTCTTTCCACTGAACTTTTATAGCACACAAACTTCCCTTAACCCACAGGCATATTTTCATTTATTTTTTTATTGGGAATTAAAGCCTTTGTAGTTCCAAGCTGATTCTGCGAAGGACTTACAAAATTAAGCACTATATTACAAAGCACAACTAAAAACACAGCAAATCAACGAACAGTTGAGAACAATATTCTGAGAAAACACACAATGTACCCCATCTACATCCAATTGTCCTGATAAATAAGGCCAAAAAGGAAAACTATACAGTTCTTTATTTCACATTGTCAGTTCCAAAGAAGCATACCTTTTCACCTGGAGAGAGATTCTTGTGAAGCCACTAGACTTTAGCAGCAATTCATCATTTACTTATTGACTTAAGGAACATTGGGCTAAATATGAGACAATTATATCCACTGGTCATCTCAAGACAACTAGCAAGATTTCTTAAATGTTTGTGTCATGCATCACTCCTCTGAGAAAGAAGAGGTTAAAGCATTAAATTTTGAATCAGAGAAAGCATTCCAACAGGGACGTACAATCATATGGTTCTGGCATTTTGCTTTCTGATAGACTAATTTAACATAGAGTCTAGAGAAATGTTAACACGTCTGTTAGGCAGCATCTCTCCAGCCTCAGATGTCTCAAGCATGCCTCCGGCAAGTGCCGACTCACAGTCAATTCATGCTTGGATTCTCTAATAGGAGCCTCAAGTGCCCACTTTGTGCTGTTGATTAAAAAGGGAGCCATGTAAAAAAAAAAAAAAAAAAAAAAAGGGAGCCATGTGCTTTCAATACCAGATGTGCCGACTCGTGCGCATGCAATTAGCTTACTTCAAGATCTATTGTTGCCTGAAAGTGCTCTCCTCCTCTGTTGCTGTCATTGTAGGCTTTGCCCTTCTGCAGATGATGAAGGTACTAAGTGACACTATGTGCTGCTGCTATGGTGTGCCCTATGGCTGCTGCTACCACTCACTGTAGAATTCTACTGCAAGGACAGCATTTGGGGATGCTGCTCTCCATGGGATGTGTGTGCTGCATCCACAAACGGCACGTTGACACAGAGGGTAGTCATATTTCCAGCACCCCTATGCTTGCTCTATATAGTGTTGGTTTACAGATAAGACTAGGAAAGCTTTCCTCCACCTTCAGAGTGCAAAGCATAAAATGGAGCTCAGAGAAGCAGCTACCCAGGGGAAATGGAATAGCCTAAAGTGGTACAGTGGGGCTGGGGATATAGCTCAGTTGGTAGAGTGCTTACCTTGCATGCACAAGGCTATGAATTCAATCCCCAGCCTCCCCCGCCCCCCACACACACACACACGTGGTACATCAAAAGCAACTTTGGTGGACACCAACCAACATCAATAGCAACAACAAAACCACCCCAGGTGGTGCAACCAAGACATAAAATATTCATGGACAACAAATCTTTTGGGATGATGTATTTCTCACCTCTTCTCTACATTTCTAACCCTACAAAATTCTAAATCCCTCTAAAAGGACATTAAACAGAATATATTTTTTAATTATCCTAGTTAGTATACTCTTGATGGTACATACAAATAAGTCCTAGAAGAGCCAATATATGATGAGAATTTGAAAAATAGAAATGTACTTAGAGGTTTTTAACATATTAGTAGTCTAATTGTACAATATAAACTAGAATGTTAAGAAATGTCTCTCTCCACCTCCCTCTCAATCTTCGCCACCTCTAACTTCTGACATTGCCTTGGCCTTTATAAAATGAAAAGGCACAAAAATGCTAATTTTAATGAAAGGCACTTCAAATGTCTTATAAAGAATGTTAGTGATAGTACTTAAATTGTGGGATACTTATGAACATACAGTGATCAGGAGAGGGGTATGCAAACTATAGCCCAAAGTCCAAATGCAGTTCTCTTCTTATTTTTACAAATAAAACCTGTATGGAACATATCCATGCTCATTCATTGTATAGTTTTTTATGCTACAATGACAAAGTCAAAAAGTTGTGACATAGACCATATGACTTGCAAAATCCCAAATATTTATTACCTAGACCTTTATAGAAAAAGCTTGCTGGATTATGAAATGAAGATTAAATTTTTCTCTCCCCTATCCTTCCCCCTGGGAGCAGGAGATGAGTGCAGGGACTGGCTTAAATAAAAATGATGTTTATATATCTGAAGAGTCCATTTGCCTAAGCTTCCTTTGGGATAAGTTACTTGAATAGATCAATAAAAATTATTGTTCCACAGGAAAAGTCTTTTTTTAAAAAGTCTCCATTTTTGTAATTTAGTGAACCTTATAAATGCACCAGCGGGAACATAATAACTCAGCATGCACATTCCTATGTGTCAGATACTTGTACAAATCCCACGTACAAAGTCCAGCTCTGCAGAGGACTGTTCTGATATCTGTCACATGTTGTGTTATGTGACAGTTCTTTATAACCCTGTTCTGTTAGAGACTTTATTCTTTGAGGGCACGGAATGCATTCTATACCCCCTTTGCCTTGGCTCCTTGTGGCTCTGTAGAAGGTCTGTAAATATTAGTTGAATGAATGAAGAAATAGAGCAAGTTTTCTTTATTATAACTTATTAAAAACAAAAAAATTCAATTAATTAATATATTTAAAGATATGCAACTTTGTAATCAAAATAAGTGTACAGCATTTGAGGAAAGAACTGAAACTGATTTTCACGGGTGGCTTGTGGGATCACTTATAACTCTGCATCAGGTCTTTTACAGTAAATACAATTTAATGGCTAAGTGTTGCTAATGAGAGGTACTAATGGACCTAATTTTTAATTAAGAGATGGAAATCATTTGTAATTAGCTCATACTATCCATGAAAACAAATGTTATTTAGAGCTTGAAAAATATAGTTTTTCCTCTTTGAAGTAGCCTAAATACTGCCCCCTGTTCTCTGATGATATGGGATAGTTTTAAAAAGTAATCCTTACCCAAAGAGGCAGCATAAAGACAGGCTTCAAACAATGCTTTATCTGAGCATCACCCATTCCAAGTTGATGGGGCTTTCCAACACAAATTTCTAACAAGCAAAAGCAATAGAAACAAACTGCATATTATTTTAACAGTGAATTCCATCTTCACTGGGGTAGGCACACTTATGAACAGCTCCATGACACCTAAGGACTTCTTATTCGACTGCTATGTTCTGATTTACTAAACTTTTTTTCTGTGAAACCTCATTGTCGAATTGTACTGATATATACTGATAACATTTATTACTTCAACCTATTTTAGCTGGTGTGCAAAAGGATATAGCAGAAAATAAATATATGTTCCAGAAGTTCTATATATCTTTTCAATGCATCTTTTAGCCCTATTTTTCATTTCTCTTTTTTTTTGTTTTATTTTTCCAAACTCAAATTCAAATTCTGAACTCCAAGCTTTTAGAAAAAAGGGATAGATTTCTGTTCTACTTTTATTCTCCGGGAATCATAATCTTTAGCTTGATTCCATACTGATGCCCTTCAAAAAAAATTAAGCTCAAGGCAACTAAGATAAAAATTTGATGACAAATTATCTGTAGTTTTCATATGTGCCTCATAAAATCCAACCATGTAAAAAAATGATGTTTTATCCTTCATTTACATATTTTCTACTAAAATTTGCTTAAAATAAGGGACCTTTTAAGGAGTTCTAGTTGTTGGGGAATTTTTTTTTTTTTTTTAAGAATAGTTTCCTGATTTTGCTTGAAAACATAGGAGACAGTCCCAGCTCTGTTTCCCAAATTTTCTTTTGAACCTCACTACTCTTGTCTTAGCTCTTTCCTCCCAGATTATCATTATTTTTAAGTGTATTCATTGTGGAAGTTTAAATATTTACCTTATACTCTTCCTAAGCAAAATACTCCTGAAGTCATGCATAATTTATTAGTGACAATAAAAGACCAAACACAACAAAACCCTGATATGTAAAATTATCCCACATATCTAGCAGTTTTTTGTATTCACTTGACTTCCTTAACTTCTGTCATGTCACCCTAAGTCCACTTAGCTACCTGTTCCCATGACCCACACTTTGCCAAGAAACAGTGCATTATTCAAAGTCTTCAATCCAAGTACCCCAGTACACTGTACTTCACACTGAGAACTCTGGTCTCCATATTTTCCATTTTCTTCCTCTCATTCTTTATGGACTGCTTCTTCTTTCTTCCTCAAAACCACTGTTAACCTCTTTCTTTCTTTCTTGCCAATATCATCAATGCACATTGTCCTTTTCTCACTTCACTCAGTATATTTTCAACCATGGGTTAACTAGGCTCTCTTCTTGGCTAATGATCACTACAACAAGACAATCAAACATCTTCAAAGATTAGTTTTGTCTTGGTCAGCTTTTCATTGCTGTGACCAAAATACCTGACAAGAATGACTTAGAGGAGCAAAGAGTTATTTTGGTTGTGAAACTATTTGGTTTCATGGTCAACTCTAAGGCAGAAACATTGTGGCAGAAAGGCATTGCAGAAGAATACTGTTCAATTCATGACATCTAGGAGGCAGAAAGAGAGTAAAGAAGGAAACAGGGATAGATATAGTCCTTAAGGCCATACCTCTAACAATCTACTTCCTTCAGCTATACGTCACCTGTCTATAGTTACCATTGAATAGTCTATTCAAATTAGTAATCCATCAAGTGGATTAATCCACTAATGAGATCAGAGTTCACAAAATCTAATATTTCCACCTCTGAATATTGCTGCACTGCATAACACATGAGTTTTTTTTTTTTGGGGGGGGACATTCCAGTTTAAATCATAATAAGTATGAAAATAATCTATGGTTTATAGCTTCAAATAAACCCAGGTCCCTTCAACTTTCTATTGCTTGTTGACCCTCTGACTCCTCAGTTTTCCAAATCTTTGTTCATCCTAAATTCTTACCATGCCATCTCCCAGCCACTCTCAGAAGATGATGGCACTTAATACTTCATATAAAAACAAACAAAATGTTTCATTTGGGAAATTTTTTACCAAAATCAATAAATCAATTAGTTTTTTTCTCTATTTTTTTAATCATTTCTCTACTTCTCCTCAAAGCCAATTTGTTGTTTCCTGTACTAGTTACGACCCTTCCTTACATAACATTGAATGTTGTTGCTTTTTACCCTTAACTGTACCATCAAATTCACTATTGATCTCCATATAACAAAATTCAATGACAAAATTGAATTTTGCCACTATAACAAATTTTTGTGTGTGTACATAACAAAATTTCAGGACTTATGTCAGTGGATAGTACTCTTTTGAATTACTATCATGATTTTGATTTTTGAAACTTCATATTCTTGTTTCCCTTCTATGTGTATAGTTGTCTTATCCAACTTCTCCTTTGGGCTCCATTTTCTGTCCATTCTTTATTTTTAAGTTCTGGTTACTTCACTTCAAGCACATTCTGTGGGCAAATATGGCTTAATTCCATGGTGGTAATTCCCAAATCTACCTCTGCACAAGAGATGGCCTCTGAGTTCAAGCACATACATTCAACATCTATTGAGCATCTCTACCTGGCTGCATCATAGGCATCTCAGACTCACCATGTTCAGCAATGAAGTTATCTCTTTTCCTCACAAACCTGATCCTCCTTTCTGTGGTTTAAACCCTGGGAAAAGATACTTCAGGGCACTGAGGAAATTATAAGCCAAATTTAAATCATCTTTCTCTTTCTTTCCTGATATTCATTTGGTTACCAAGTCCTGTTATTCTACCTACTTAACCTGTCACACATTTACCAATCTTTCTATTGTCCTTTACACAACTTGAGTACATGCCAACATGATCCTTCCATAGATTCTTCAGTTCAGTTCCTTCTCTTCTATTTTTGCTCTTCTCCAATATATTCTTGACCTTATAGTCAGAAAGATCACATCCAATTCACAACTTTTTAATATCTTCCTGTTGCCATTGGGAAACAATCCACGCTACCTATCTTGTGATATTGTTTCTGCTTATTTACTTCTCAGGCTCATTACTCTACTCCCCATATCTCTGAACCTATCCTTGCCCTTTTTGACCATGTGTAGTTCTCTGAACTCAATACACCCTATCCTCATGACTCTTTGAACATACTGCCTCCTTTGATCTGAAACTCTCCCCAGATACACTCTTTATTTAGCTAATTCCTAAGTGTTCTTAAGTTCGTATTTAGAGAATTCATCCATTGGGACCCTTTCTCTGACATCTCCTCATATGTTATTTGTTCTTTCTTTGTACCACCATAATATCTCATGCCAATAATGATAGTATAGTTGTAGCACTTTTATACAGGATGCATTTTAAGCAGGTTGTATATTTTACTCCATGTTTAAAATAACTATATGAAGTTTTTGTTACTTCCCCAGATAAGTAATCTAAGTGACAGAAAGGTTAAGTTTTCTCAAATTTCCACAACTAGTAAATGACACAAGTAGGTCTGGACTGAGGCATCTTATTTAAGTGTTCATCAACATCGTAAGTTTTGTTAATATTGAAGCATTTATGCCACTAGAAATCTGCTTCTACCTAACTTTCTAAGCTTTTAGAAGGAAGTTGCATTCCTAGTGCCTAGCATAATGATTGCCACACAATATTCTTCCAATGAATGCCATATAAATAAGTAAAGGAATAAGATGATACATGACTCAAAGAAGAAAGGGTTCTTACACCAAATCATATTTATATTGATGTAATTTTGGTATATGTCAGAGTGATATTTTGCACCAACAATATCAAATGAATTATCATATACCTCATAATCTTTCCTATTTATAAGAATTTCCATATCCTGTTTGCCCATTACACCTTCCCACTCTTATCCAGGTGATGAATTCCTATTCATTCTTCCAAATCCAGCCCAGAACTCTCTTTTTCCCTGAGAGTTTCAAACCTTCTTTCTAGATTTTTCTTCTTCCTCCCTCTATACATTTAACACCACAAATAATAGTAACATAAAGTTAGATCCTGATATGTTTTACAAGAATCTTTTTCTATTCTTATTAGTATCACCAAGACTTGAGTGCAGTATCTAGCTCCTATAAACTGTTCATTAAGTGGTTGAAATATTGAGTAAATGAAATTAGGTTGGCTTATGTCTTTGTAGATTATCCAATCAGATATCTTGACTCCAATAAATTAGAATAATTTGATTGGCTCCTACACTGGCAAAGAATTAACAATTTGAGTTGTCCAATATTGGCAAGTTGAGATAATTGGGAAGGAGATACTATAATGCCATGGCCTGTGTCAATTTTCTAATATGGTCAGTGGTTGGGTAAAGAATATACCATTTTTCAAGAGTTACTGAAGCTCTCCCATTAGAATGGCAGGTCTATTTCTACTTAAAGATAGACTAAAAAGGTCTGTATGTTTTCATCAAACCAGCAATCAAATCTTACAAGGGAGAAATAACTATAAAATCTTCCAAAATGCTATTTTTCATATGGAAAATCTACTGGTCCCTTTTTGTGTACTGTACTTCTTGAAATTTAGAAACATTTTTTTTTTGTAAATATATCTGGTTTTCTAGCTCTTCTGTGCAATCCTATTTCTTCTTCCTAGAGCACACACAAAACTGCTAGATCAAGTTTCTTAAACTATTACTTTTATCCAATCATTTATCTGCTCAAGAACTTTCAGTGACTTTTGTTTTTGGAACCAGATGGAAACTTCAGAGCATAGATTTTCAGCCAGGGTTTCTGCTTCAATTGATTTGGGTAGAGCCTGACCCTTGATGGGTATCTAGTAAATATTTCTGACATTTTGATTGCTTTTCCTATTGTGTTCTGGAAAGTGAAATCAGGACACCTATGTGAAGGAGAGCTCCAGATTGTGTCTTTTGTCTTTTATTATTATTTGCATTGATAAATTATCAAGAGCAGATAGATGCCTGTTGTTAAACAAAGACGCCATATGTTCAAGTAGAAGCTGGACACATGAAACAGTCTATTCATGATGTCACATAAATGAAAAAAAGGCACATTAAAGATATGGCAGGTAATACACGTTGAGGAAGGATGTGATATTTTAAATAATAGCAATTTATATAGACCTTGAAGAGAACCCAAATAACTTCACGTGGTTCTTCAATGGGGACATTCTTACTTAAAATTCCTAGATGAGTATTTGGCCACGAGCATAACTAAACAATACATAGACATGAGAAAAAGATTACCCTTCAGATGCTGGGTCAAGCAAGAGGGGTGGCCAGAACCATGATGTTCCCTGTTTCAAAGCCACCATCCAATGCCAGACTCAACTACTCTGTGGGCTCTTTAAGTCTGTTTCTGGACATTGTTTCTTGCTCTTTCCAATGTCCTTCTTAGTTTTAATTTTATGTGCTTGCCATCTAACATGTCAAGGGATCATAGAGTACAAAGCTCTTCAAACTGCCAATATTTCATTAAATTAAAAAAAAAATCAACAAAAATGAACCATCGTATCCACTTTCCACTTTGCAAGAAACCAAAACTCAAACTTAATACAAAAGCACAGGATCTGTGCAGTTCAAAATAAGAACTAACTTCTTCATACATATATACTCTGGCTGCATCACTAAATTTTATGAAACAACTTAAATATTGCTAATTAAAATCCTCAAGACCCTGATGTCTTGTTCTTCAAGGAACCTCTGCCATTTTATTGTATAAATGGAATATTGGTGGTTTCACTTATGATACCCAAAATATAATTTTTGGAATAAATTTAAATTTTTGATTCATTCAACAAATAGTTATATTGAGTACCCTGTGCTGGATGCCAAGCAAGCAAAATGGGATGATTTTCTGATTTCAGAAGAATTCTGTTCTCTAAAGCAGTGCTTCTCAATCTATGTTAATTTATCTGTGCCCTTTTTAATATTTTTTTGGCTTAATATAAAATCCTTCTCCCCCTTTTCAAAAATTCTGGCGACCTTGTCCAATGCTGAGACTGACTGATACATAGAACACAGACTCTATCTTCTGTGTATCCTTGGAGACAATGTGTCCTTTCTATTTAAAAGGCGATATATTCATTTTCCAGGCATAAAGCTGGATTATCATATTAAATACACTTTTCCGAACTACATATACCCCCTGCCAAACTGACATTCAAATTTCCTGTGGCCACCCCTATTGAGAATCACTGCTTTCAAGAGTTGTGGAGAAAAGCAGGCAACCTCCATCTCTCCCCTCCAATCAAGTCTTTAAAGGAATGAGAATTTTCCTACCTGACACAACAGCTGGTGGAGTATCATAATCCTGTCTTGGGATTGAATCTTTGAATGAAAAGAGCATGAGAAAGAATGCAATGAAGTACAAAAGAAAATAAAATAGAATTTTAGCTTTAAAACTTGGAACAGCCCATTGTGTGTCACAAGGTCACCTCACCCCTTGCCTTCAAGGCATTCTGACCCTAGTTCACAGGTGACACCATGGTTCCCATTACCCTCACACTGCACATGTTCTTGAAACCAGCATGACCCGCTGGGACAACAGGGACATTGTCATCTCCCTCAGTCTGTTGGATCCCTCCCTTAAAAAATCAATATGAAATTTGTACCCTCCCTGGATGACACAAAAAGTTTACATTTGGAGGGCACCCAAACATGTTATGAAGCAAAGTCCTGGAGAACCATAGGAACAACTAAAATTTAAAAGAGAAAAATGAAACATTTGCACATTCTCAGACTCTGTGGAGGCTTATGCATTTTGAAGCCCAAGTTTTGTGAGTAGTTATTCAGCTGCAGTCCTGATCAGAGGCAGAGCAGACAGTGCTTTCTGACCTGGGTGGAGCAGCTTTTTGTGTTATAATTGTGGGAACAGAGATACAAAGACCAGAACCTATTAAACAGGTAGCTTTCTTTTTTTCCAAAGTGTCCTAACGTTGGAGGCGGGGGTTGGGGGGGGGGATTGAGAGAAAGCTTCATTAAATTATATAGCAGTCATCGCAAAATGTAGGGTCATGGGGAACCAAATATATCTGCTTTTTGAAGATGAAAAAGAGACTTTGGTTCAATACAATTCCTTTAGCCAGGGATCTTAAAAAGGAAAGTGGGACATAGTCTGTGGCCTTAGCCCCCCTTCTAAAAAAGGAAAATTTTAATCCTTCCCCAACTCTCCTTGGGGGGATACATTATAAAAGGGACCTGGTATTATATGCATTCAAATAAACTGCCAAAACATGATTAATAGATGCTCTTGTATGAACTCTTATTCATATGATCTGTATTCCATTTTAAAAGTTAAAGGTCCGAACTTCATTCTTCTGGAAATTTGATAACTTTGGGACTATCACAAAATTCTCACTTTCATCTCCTTTCACAAAAGGATAATATTAATCACTCTCTGGAGTCAATGGCATGTGTGAAGACAGATTAGAACTTGAACATAACAAAGCACTTTGACCAACTGCTGCGAACACTGATCAAAAGATTCAAATGCAAATAAACCTGTTAGGAGTTATTTTGTTTTTCAAAACAGGTAAGGAAATTAGTGAATTAATTATAATCTTCAAATCTAGAAGAAGTAGAATAATTTTTAAAGTGTTCTCCAAATGCTTTGTTAACAGTGGTAGTAATCACCAGTTACCTTTAAGAAAAAAATCACAATCACAAAATCATTACCACTCCAAAACAAAAACAAACAAAAAGTTAATTTTTGGATTACGCCATTGATATTTTCCAAAAATATATTTATAACATTTAAAAGTAAATAGAAGCAAATAATGTTCATTGTTGATTACTAGAGAATACAGGAAAGTATAATGATTAAAATAGATATTAACCCAAATCCTATCTCTTAAAATAGCCACACTTGCTTTGTATTTCTCTATAGCATTATTTTATAAATATTTTTCACAGTTGATCTTGTATTTCACAAGTACAAATTTATATTCAACAATTTGCTTTAATTGTATACTTAACTCTTTTTCTAATTATTTTAAACTTTTATAATGTAGGCATTACCTTTTGAGTTTATGGATGGTTTATAATTTAATGGTTATTTACTAGATATTATTTTAAAAAGCTGCATCAAACATTTGTGAGGCATAAAACCTACTCTGTTACTTTAGAATATTTCTATAGACTGGCTTCTCAAAACTATAACCATTTGTTCAGCCAGGATATATGTTCTGAGGTGTTTTGACTGTGCACCTCGCTATCTACTGATTCTTGTGCAAATTTAGGTTACTACATGATACAAACTATATATGAAAATGTTTCCTATACCTTCAGTATAATGTGCATGATTTTGATGATTTTCTTTGATGAGATATGTATGTGCGTGTGTTAGGCCAACATGCATGTGTGAATTGGCCTTATCTTTTGTTTCTTTGATTATAATTTTTTCCACATCTTTTAGCATTCTATTTCCTTCTTTCAACTATCTGTTCATGCTCTGGCATTTTATGTGTTAAGACTTTTCTATTGCATTGTTAATTTATTTTTATAAATAGCAAAAAGTTTAATAGTAGCAAATAAATATTTCTTGATATTAGACTTTCACTTAATGTCTACTTGTTCATAGGTTGTACAACTACCCTTCAAAGTTCATTTATTTTACAATAAGACTAAATAAATTTTAAAAGCTATTTCTCTCTATCCCTATTTTCTTTCTTGTGTGTGTTTGTAATTAGTTGATTTTTTCCCTGAAAATGCATTTAAGGAATTGTATTCATTATCATTTTATGATACTATTTACTGATTTTGGAGTCAATATGATACCTTATATGTCGCTTCTTATAATTCTCCACTGTGATACTTATATTCATACCTAATAATGGATAAAAGACACTCTTAAAGTGCAACGAATAATTTTCACCTGGTACCACAGGAGTTTTGGAGCAGTGAAGGAGTGATATGAGTGAAAGACACTAGAGAACCATGGGAAATCAGTGGAGGACCAATTACAAGATAATTTTTGTGAGTAGCTATGGTCACACCATGGAAATCCAAATCCATCAGGAGGCTCGGAGAAACAGAAACTAAACGGCAGATAAGGAACGTTCAGAACAAAATCTTTTTATTTCTTTAAACAGATTCTGGTGACATTGTAAGCCACTGGTGACCAGCAACTGAACAAATAAAAAAGAGATAAGAAACTTGTAAAACAAGATTGTCATGCAATTCAGAGATTCTCATAATACAGTCAAGTCCCCAGTGGCTTCTGCTAAAGCTTACAATAAAGTGATAAGAAAATATGGATAATGGGGCTTTGGTTCCATCAAAGAAATCCTGTGACCAAAAAAAAAAAAAAAAGCAGAAAAGCTAGAAAAATTCTTCAAGGTCAGCAGAGCCATGGACTGACTAAAAGAGTAACACTGTTTGCATGTGATTCATTTCTCCTAAAGCCTGTAGATTGTGTCCAGTTTAAAAATGGGTAGAGAATTGAACAATAAATATTTGAAGTGGCAAATTAGAGAGAAAGGCATATTTAACTACATGGCACCCATTTCAAAATGTGGGGTTACGTGGGATGAAATATATCTCTTTTATGAAGACGAAAAAGAGGTTTTAGCACAATGCAATTATTTTAGCCAGGAATCTTAAAAAGAAAAGTGGGACAAAAACATGTGGTCATCAACACCCTTCAAAAAAAAAAAAAAAAAAAAAAGAAAAGAAAAGAAACAAATTCTAATCTGGCTCCACCTCCCCCCATCACTCCTGAGCACTGCCCTATTCTAAATGATTCACTGGATCTCACTGCTCTGTGCCCTTGGGATCCATCTGTTCCTGGAGCTGAGGTCTCTATCTCAATCTCATTCCTCACTTCTCACACCTTGTTTTTTTCTTTTTTAGAATTTTTGTGAGCTCAGATCTCTGAAAGACTCTGAGGAGACCCAGGATAGAGACACTGTTATATAGTTGTAGATTAACTGGCTGCAGCAAAATGGTGGAGAATGGATTCCAGAACATTGAGACTGAAAGCAGAAAGTGTAGTTAGGACACAGATTATCACACAAAACCAAATGAGGCTCAGAGCAGAGCCTCTGGAAATGTGTCAATGAGACACAATCAGTGGGTCTTAAAAAATAATTGTATATGGTGGTAAGGGAGAAGGGCAGGGTCCAGATTCAATCCTAGATGCGTGGTTTGGCTGCTGGCATTAGTTTGGTCATAGCATAAACTTGAAAGAAAACTGGGGTAGGAACAAACAAGATGAAGAGGGTTCAGTTGGAAGGAAGCTCAGGGAAAGCTCTTGAGATTAGTTTGGGCCATGCTGACTCTGAGAAGTTGGAGGGAAAGTTACATGGAGATAGGAAGTGGTTGGATAAATGATTTCAACATTCTAAAATGGGGTTAGCATTGAAGACTCAGACTTAACAGTCTTCAGCACAGAGGGCAGGGTTCAAAATCATGAAAGGGAATGGGATTGCTTAAGAAAACACGTGGCCTGAACAGTAAGTTAATAATGAAATCCTGATTTAGCAACCTATGAAAGAAAAGAGAAGGAATGTTCTGAGAATTTGGAGGAAAACTAGGACCATCTTGGGCAATGGTTACAAACTGGGAGCTCTGGGGATAAACTGGATCTAGTATTAGAATATAAGTAAGATTCACATCAAAATCCAAATATTCAGTTTATCTTAAGAAATTGGACGGTGAGACTACTCTAGATCTTTATATCCGTTTGGGAATAGCTGTCTGCAGTTCAGCAGTGGCTGTGGTTCCTTGAAAAGGTGTCCATATTTCAGGTTGCCCAATGGACCATCTCTCCCTATCATTTGCCCAACAGTTAGGAAGAGATATTATTCTTATTCCACTGAAAATATCTAAAATAAAATCTCAATATCATGTATATCTGTATGATGTGACTATGTTTATAATACTGGAAAATATAAAGAAAGTTATATGATATATTTCCAAGGTATATGCTTGAACTCAGTCAACTTCATTCATTAACATGACTCGGCCAGGCTTCAGAGAAATTTGAGTTTGCAACCCTGGAACACTATGTGAACAGCTAAAGGGGTGGAGACTTTAAAGAAGTCAGTTATATCACTTGAAATGAAACAGAGGAGGGAGTTGTACTGTGGATTAAATAGTGTGCTCCAACCCTTCTGGAGACCTAGACTGGACTCCACTACTTAAAATCCACTGGAGGAAGAGGGGAAAGGGCAGTTTATTTTATAAGCACATACCAACACTGGACTAGGTACACTATGATTTAATACTCACAACATCACTGGGATAGACATATTATTATTTCTATTTTGTAAAAGATGAAGCAAAGGTTCAAAGAGAATAAATAAGTAACCTGCTTAAACATGCACAGCTTAATGAAGGGGTAGAGCCAGGCTTTGAACTCAAGTTTGATTCCAAAGCCCATTGGACTTTCCATGATTCCAGGCTGCTTTCCCATCCGTGGAAATGTTGGAAAGAAGCAATTAGGTGGGAAACTAACCTCCACTACATAATAGCCACTCCAAATGCCAATGAAAAATTTAGATAAAATGAATATATGATGGCATATCAAAGGATTATAGTCACAGCTTAAGAAAAAATTATAACAGCATTCTAAACACTAAACAATGACGTTTTGTTGAATGAATCAACAAAGTAATAGTCTTTTTCTGCCTCCCTTAAAACCTCATTAAAATTTAAACTTTTGCATAGTGTCATGTTATACAAAGGCTTATAATGTTTCTAAGCATTATTTAGTTGCAAATGTAAAGGAAGAAATGAATAGGAAAAGAAAAAAAAAAGCTAGAGGAAATCTGGTGCTAAAGCTAAGCACATGCTCAAAACTACTATTCTCTAAGTAAGGGAGCAGTGTCTATCATTATTGAATTACTATTATTATTGGCTATTACCAGCTGTTTAAAACTTGTGGATACAAATAAATGCATGCTTATTGAAAATGTTCAAATACACAAACATATGTTTCTTGTTGAATCAATGATTATTATAATTCTGAGTCTGTTCTGTATCTTTTAGCTTATTTTTTTAATTTACTAAAGGATTTCAGTCATATATTCACTTAACCCAGCTCTTATATTTTCACTAGTACAAACACTTAAATCTTAGCAAGTACTGGTTTTGGTTTTGATTCCAACAGGTAAAATTTATAAGGGGTTTCTATGATTTACACTGTAATTTCTTTTTTTAATTTACCAGATTTCAGCTTTTCATGCAATACAGTAAAATTGCATTTCTATGCTCATCAAGAATTTATAATCATTGAAGGAAAAGGAAGGTGATAATGGAGGCAGTCTATAATGGAAATATGATAAACTTTAGGCCTCCCAACACTTCACCTAGGCTGGGGATGTAACTCAGTGGTAGAGCACTTGCTTAGCAGTACATGGCCTGGGTTCAATCCCCAGCACAAGAAAAAAAAAAAGTAAGTAAATAAATAAATGAAAATACTGTACTTGGGACTTGCTTTATTAGCAATATACAAATTGACTACAAATAATCTTTAGACAGGCATAGTGGCACACTCTTGTAATCCCAGGGGCTCAGGAGGCTGAGGCATGAGGATTGAGAGTTCAAAGCCAGCTTCAGCAAAAGTGAGGTGCTTAGCAACTCAGTGAAACCCTGTCTCTAAATAAAATACAAAATAGGGCTGGGGATGTGGCTCAGTGGTTGAGTGCCCCTGAGTTCAATCCCCGGAACCACCTCAAATAATAATAATAATCTTCACACAATACTGAAAGCAATAAAAATACTATCTTCAAACTCTATCTCCTTGATGAAAACGATCTGTACCATAGTTTATAGTTAAAAATATAATAATTATAGTCTGAGGCATGACTTCCAAAAATATAGATCTGAAACCTAAGAAAATTTGATCCTGACCAAGCATCCAGATAGTTAAGTTATCATCAATTGCTTTTTATATGTTCAACTACTGAGGCCTTAGAGGCACTTTGTTCATGTTAATAAAACTAAATGTCCTTATTGAAACAATGTGACTCTTTCCATTAAGGTGTATGGATTTTCTTATTTAGGGCATATTAGTAAGGCCTCAGTGGTCATGTCAGAAACTTCTTATATTCTATAAAGCCTATGAGTCAACAACCTCTACAAGACAGCAAGCCACCACTATAAGGTAACATTCCCAATGCACAGCTAGTGTGCGTATGTACATAGATCTCTGCAAATGATCCCAGCACCTCTGTGGGGAACCACAGAATTGGTGACTAAGATGCATATAGACTTAAAGATATAAAATCATAGAGTTAAATGGGCCCCATATATCAAGTGCAAAGTTTCAACTATGTGGAGAAGGAAATTATGACCAGATGATTCTATTTTCCTGAGGACAGAAAGAAAAGAAGGTCTCAATAAAGATTTAGATCTAGGATTCTTGATTCTTGGTCCATTATTCTTTCTAAAATATTTAAGCTGCCTCAGTCAAAATAAAATCTATTTTCTTTCTACATCTTTAAAACTGATAAGATTATCTGCACTAACATAAATGAAAAAAAAAAAAACTTTAACTGCTAATATCACATGCTGTTTTCACCCTTCTTAATAATGGCAATTAACAAAATTTCAGTATTTTAGTATGTATCTGCCTTCTTGAACATATGGGGAATTATCTTTAAAAAAATACATGAAGTTTTGCCCATGATTCCAAATGCTTTGTTGATATAAAATCAAAACTGCAATAGATATTTTCTCAGGACAATTCTGTTCCTCAAGGAAAAACAAATAGGACTAGTCAAAAATATCCAACTTATAAGAAAATAGCAAGCACATTAGATTCCCTTCTTTCTTTTCAATATCATCTTTGTCATCCTTTCCAAAAGAATTCAATTATGTCAAATTCTCAATAGATTTTCATTAATTTAAGCATTGATGATAAAATAAAAAAAGCTTTTTCATGATCATAGTCAGTTGGCTCCTTAACTTGTGTAGAACCTGTTAATGATACATTTGCTGAACTGTTAAGCAGCTGGGAATGGTAAACCAAGCTCAAGTACATAATCACAGGTTCTAGATTTGCAGATGCACTTAAGAGGTTTCCTTTCCCAAAACAGACATTATACCTCACACACTGCGTTCTAACTGAAGTTTAAATGCAACACAGTTGAACCCTTAGCTTTGTCAATGTGACTAATTGTGCCCTGGAATTGAACATGCATGAACGCGGCTTATTCACACTGGAACGTGATAGGTGTGTTAGATGAATGTACAGAACCAGTTTCACTAACAACGCCAATGAAAACAGTATCACATCTTAGTGAAATCCAAGAAAACAAAACAAACATCAACTCACCGTTCCTGTTGTTCCCAATGAAAGGTGGTTCATCTGCTGTGTCAGGGGACCCATCATGTTGGTTGGCTGCATGGACATAGGATGGTCCATGGTTGGTGTAATCACAGCACCCTACAAGCACATAAATGTTCATCTGAAAACATATTCTGCAGGGAAACTTTTTTAAAAATTAATTATAGTAAACTATGTTTTTCTGTTAACATCAAATCCATTTACTTTTTACTGAAAAGACTGAGTTTAGCCTCATATGATTTTTATATTCATGCATGTCATTTTGTGCCTGCTAAATAGATGGCATTAACAACTTCCATTTCTCTGATGTGATTTATATGTGATTTATCTAAACATATGTCATTTATATTTCTAACATTTGATGTAGAACGTATTCTAACAAATCATATTTAAATACACTTTCGCTGTTCTATATGTAAATTTCTCTGACTAAAAATATGAACATTAATGAAAATTCACTATTTTTTTGATATTCAATAAAATTTTAGGTTTATTCCACTTGTCCATGATTTATATAAGTAATTTTTACCCCCACCCTCTGGTACTGGGGATTGAACCTGGGAGTACTCTATCACTGACATATATTCACAGCCCATATTAGTTTTTATTTTGAGACAAGGTCTCTGAAGTTGTCCAGGCTGACCTCAAACTTGCAACTCCCCTGCCTGAGCTTCTCCTGTAGCTGGCATTGTAGGCATGCACTACTGTACCTGGCTAGATATGTATTGTTGATAGCACCCATACAATCTAACACTGGGGGAAAAAAATCTAACACTGAAAGAATAAGGCAGGCTCAGATGGGTTTTTGACTAGATGTCTTTGAAGGACATATTAAAATCTAACATTAATGACCTGAAAATTAAAGGTGCTGTTTTCCATGTTTTTTCCTCCTGATATTTTGACCTATGTTCTATTTGTACTTCTGACATAATTCAGAAGAACACTGACCTCTATTAAAACTGATTGAATTTTTATGTTCATCCATAAATTATAATTTTTCAAAAGAGGAAAAATGTCAAGGTTTTTATAAGATGTTATGAAAGGTGTGTTACAAGAATTCATATTTTGATTCCTTATAACTGTTGGAAATACAAAAAGTGTACATTTAAAAGATTTCCATGGATGCATCAGGTGTTATAAAGCTAGTGAAGAATGGAGTCAGGACCTGGTACTCTTCTACTCCTCTTTCCCTATCCTACTAGGGACAATATTTTTTTAAAAGCTAAATTTAAAAATTAGGGTTGGATGGAAGCTTTCAGATTATATCATTATAATACCCCATTTCAAAGATTATAGGTCAGAAGTTCATAACAATCCATTTAAATACTCAGTTGTAATAAAATAATTTATACCTGAAAAAATTATTTTCCCCTAAATATTATTTTCTTCATTGTTACTATTTTCCCCTGTGTGTATGTAAATATTTTGAAGAAATAAAACTAGGACAGATGCATGTAAATAACAAGATCTCAGCACCCAAACTAATTACCCATGAGCAAATGTTTCCTAAAATATTTTTGCTCAGGATGATCAATTACATATGGTATTATTCAAATCCAACTTTCTCACTGTATCTATTAAAAGATAGGCTACCGCTCAGCCTTCCCTATGGGCTCCTCCCCATTCTTTTTCAGGGAGAATACAAATTGAATCAAATATTTAGAAATACTTGATATCTAGAACCAGTTTTCTTCACCAAGGCATTTGGACTTTTATGCTGAAATCAATCAGGAAACATATGCTATTTCATAGGCCTGTGGTTGTAATTAAACCTAGTTGTGTGTTCGTGTTTTTTTAATTTCTTGATGCTTTATTGAATTATCTTTCATCAGGATATTTCTTAAATGAGAAATATAATAACTAAGATAAACTTTAATTTTAATTCAGACAGATCATTTTTTCTTCCTGCTTTCTGAAACTCTTTACCAATTTTACCATTTTTTTTTCCTTTTTTTAAAAAAAATACTTACTGGCCTTCATTTCAGGTATTTGTTGTGCCAGACCAGAAGTAAACACTTTAAGAAGAACTAGGGTTCTTCTTAAATCACCTAGGGACAAATTATAGAATAACCTCAGAGTTAAGATGGAAGTCCTGGAGCATTTCTTAATCAAAATGTGGCACTTTTACAACATACCAATCCTGAGCAGCCACCAGACTTCAATTCTCTTTTTGAACTTGAGACTTATGCTTTCTTCTTAGAATATCTGCCCCTAGACATTCCAACAGAGCTTAGCTACCACAATTCCAGATGCCCCTCAATCAAGGATCATTTATGTAAATCAGAGATAAAGACCAAATTGTGTTTGTGAGGATATTTTCTTCTCTGGGCCCCGAAGGTCGCCCTTTCCCCCACAGGATTTCCCAAGGGCATGTGAGGTAGACTTTCTTCTTTGTTTGGGAGGCTGCATGCAAAAGAGGTAGGGCAGTGCAGCCAGCCAGGGATGAATCAAAATTTATGCCTGATAAGAATAGAAGGATTGAATGCCTGCACTTGGAATTAATTTAGGAAGGACTGTCTGGTCTATTAGAAAATAATGAATAGGGACTCATTTGATTACAGACGCCAGTGTGCTGCTTCTGTGTATCAACCAGGAACCTGACAATCAAAAGGAAGAGTGGGAAGGGATTTGTCATAATTTGAAATTGTAAATAGCAGCATGAGGCACAGAATGGAAAAATAATGTAAGGGAAAAATTCCTTTCTTAAATAGATCAGTTATTGTAAATGAACAATAATAAAAGAATGCGCAGGTGAGCATATGTAAGAATATACATTCTTGTTCACGTTCAATACAAATATTCAGTGGATAAAGAATTCCCATATAAAGAACATTAATTCTTTAATCTCAAGGGAATGGGAGAAATTTACAATTAGTGAATTACCTGGATATAATTGAAAAAAAAAAAAACAACAACTTTTTTTTGGATGATACTTTGTCAGGGACCATTTAAAGAGTTTTAAGTGTTGACTATCTACAACAAAAGAAAGGTCCTTGTCAGTTCTTTGCTTATCAAAGACAGCAGAATCTCTTTTGTATAGCATAGACTAAAAACAAATAAAAAGAAGAAACAGAGAAAAGGAAGGCATAAAAGAAAGAGGAAAAACCTTATGGTGGTTAAGGTAAAAACGAGTGCCCTCAACCATAATTGCAGCTTATTAAATACACTGTCAACTCTATTCCCACTCAATGCATTTAAGCCATAGACGGAAGAGTGTTTTGTGACAGATGTTGCCAACACATTAAGGGTAATTTTGTTTACTTGAAATGTATAGAATGTGCTGTCTGACAGAGTTCACTTGGCAAACGGGAAAACAAGAGGAAACAGATTTTTCATTTTAGCATCTCCGGATGTCTGGGTTTGCTCAATGTTTAAGCTGCAAAGAAAAATATTGTAGCACGCTGTAATATCACTAAAAAAGCGCAGTAACCAGGCAGATAATGGGAACATTGGGTCCATTTGAGTCACCGCTTCTGAAAAAACAAAGCTGCTCCCACTCCATAGACAAAGGGTAGATCTAGTCACCCTAGTTCTGAAATCAACAATCCAACAGTAATTTGGGTAAAGTTTCCAAAGATCTTCCTGTGTGAATTAATATACCTGACCTAAGGGTGGAAAAGCATGTGTGCTGTTAACCTTTTGCCAATATTTGAAAGCAACTTAAAGTCTTTGAAAGTTTATCAGTTTCCCAACTGAAATATAAGACCATGCAAATCAAAGAAAACATTGGGCAGCTTCTCTCCCTTCAGGAGCGCACACCTGATGGCTTTTTACTCAGTAGTGATGCCAGGACGTGGACCAATTAATATTCTGGTGACAATGGGTATGCATGCCAGACCAGAGATACTCCAACTATGGCGAGTGGGTCCGTAGCAGCAACAGACCAAGTATTAGACTTTCTGTGTTTTAGGCCCTGAATGTGTTTTAATAAACTCTGCAAGTGATCCTGGTAAACACTAAAGTTTGGGAACTATACTTTTCCTATGAACTGCCACTGTCTAACCACTATTACAGTTCTAGAGGCAAACACTTCCCTATAGTTTATTTATGCTGTTTATCCATTATTGGTTTTAATCCAGTCTTATTAAGGGGCACAAGTCTGAATCTAATAATCACATTATATCTCATTTTATTCAAACAAACCAAGCCTGCCCTTGAGCTGAATAATTCAGGCCTAAGCTGATTCCACATGCTTCCATTTAACCAGTTTGATTGTATTGCAATGCATTTGAGAATCCCTCCTCTTTGGACTCTTAGAAAGTCTTGTATTTAAATCATAGCAATGTCAAAGTGAAAGGTAAGAAGGTTATTTGCACAAAATAAGATGAGAAAGTTATTTGGAGATTATTAGTGGGGAAAAAAAAAGAAAAAAGAAATATCATCCTCACTTCTCCTCTTACCAAATAATTAATGTCAAAATATTTATGGCCCATGTTATACCATTTCTTACAGCAATTTATGTAAAACTGTAACAGTGGTCCCTTCACCTTCTGAATATAGCCCTCGTGGCTCTATGTTTTATCTATCTATCTATCTATTTATTATTTTCCTCTCTTCTCCCTTCTCCCCCTCCCTAACCAGATTAGGAAGACAGTGTTATCTTCTCTTCCCCTAGTTAAATGCCCTTGAACACACCCACTATTGGAAGGAGATGCCTGCTGAGGTTCTGGGAAGTGAATATCTCCCAAATTAACAAGTGAATCCTGACAGCCATATGGGCACCCTGGGATCCCCTACCAGAGCACACCTGACATCCTTTAAAACCCCCTTGTCCCTCCTGATCTGGAGAGTCACAGCCTTTGGGGCAGAAGTCCCCTGTGTTTCTCCTTTGCTAGCACAGCAATAAAACTTCTTTTTCCTTTTTCTCAAAACTGTGTCCTCATGATTAAATTGGCAATGATTGCACTGGGGACCAAGCTTTCAGTTACAAAACTTTAACGGACTCTTCAATGGTAATTCAACCTAACTTTTACAAATAGGGTTTAAGCATCTTATTCTTCTTTCCCATGTGTCAGATTTTTGTCCCTTTGTTAATTTCTAGAATTAATATCTAATTTAGTGTGTGTGTGTGCATCAATCTATTTTTGACATACATAAAATGAAATGCAGAGAATAATATAAGGTTATAAGCAAACTAGTTAGTGTAACTTACTTTCTAATAGCAACCATGTTTACATAATATGTGTGGCATAAAGGTATTTCATTTAACTTGGAGAATAGCTACACAAAACGTAGTGTCCCACAAAATTACTGAGAAACCTTCTTTTTCTTGAGGTATATGCAGAGAGGTTTAATCTCTTTCATTGGTTGATGACAGCGTGGGTGTTTTCAGGGTATAGGCAGAGGACAGGGTTTAAGAAGGGCTGGTATTGGGAGAGAAAATAAAGGAAATAAGTCATTTTCCCCATTCTTACAAATAATCACTAATCTTCAGCTACTGGAGAGACAATCTGACTTTTAAAAATTATGCTTGAAATCCAGGAAGCAGTGGCCAACATGGTAGCCTCATCTTTGGAAGTATTTTGTAATGACCTCCAACATGGTAAGCTGGTGGCCACACTGGGCCTCATAATTGAACCCTTTCCTCTCTCTCATTATTTTATAATTGCTTTGTTCAGTAATATGCCTTCCGAGACCAGAAGAAAAAAATATATATATATACATACATTTTTTACATATTTTTGTAATTTCTACAAATAGAAATGGCATGCAATAAATATTTAAAATAGTCTTTGTAAATTAGTTTTATATATTGATAGCACATATTGTTTTATTAAATTAAAAAACAGTTAGCATTTACCAGCAGTTCTGATTTCAATTGTCCAAATAAAAATGGTTAGCATTATGTGTTTTATTCCCTACTCTATTTAATGTCTATAGTGCTGTTTATAGTTTAAGGTACATGATATATGCCTCTTAAATATTTATTGGAAGGATAATGAGAGAACAAAACTTCAAATTATGAAGTACATAGTGTTTTGAAAAATGTCCATAGTGTTCCCCATAATGGCTCTATTAATTTATATTACCACCAACAGTGGATCAGAGATCCCTTTTCTCCACATCCTCATCAGTATGTGCTGTTATTATTACTATTCTGACTGATGTGAGATGCTATCTCATGGAGGCTCCTCAAAAAAATAAAAATAGATCTACCAAATGATTCAGCTATCCCACTTTATGTTATATATCCAAAGAAAATAAAATCAGCCTACCAAAGAGATGCCTATACATCCATGTTTATTGCAGGACAAGTCACATTAGCTAAGGTATGGAGTTAATTTAGGGATGAATGAGTAAAAGAGATACCTACACACACACACACACACACACACACACACACATACAAACACACACACACACACATGAATATCATTCAGCCATAAAAAAGAATGAAATCCTGTTATTTGCAGCAACATGAATGTAACTATAAGATATCATATTATAAGAAATAATCCTGGATCAGAAGTAAACCTACTGCATTTTCTTTTTCAGATGTGAAGGCTAAAAATACTTGATCAGAATAAAGAATATTTTAAAACTTCAGGGAAAAAAAACTTGATTTCACAAGGGGAAGTTCAGTTTTAAAACCATGTTTCAGTTCATATATTTCTGATTTTGTCTTATCTTTGACCACCACACCCTTAAAAATAAGATCTGAAATCCACATAATGTAAAAAGTTCCCCCAATGCTATTTCTATGCAAGTTATTATAATAAATTTTTTTGTATGTGCATTTTAAAATGTTTCTCAACCAGAGGAGATATTTTTGCTGCTCATAATTGGGATGAAGTATTAATTACACTTAGTGGGTAGGTGCCATTGATATACATCCTACAGCAAACAGGACAAGTCCCCACAATAAAATGCTGGTGAGGATCTGGGGAAAAAAGTGCACTCATACACTGTTGGTGGGACTGCAATTTAGTATGGCTACTTGGGATAGTTTATATTACCATAGTGAAGATTCCTTAAAACACTAGGAATGAAACTATCATATGACCCAGCTATATCACTCCTGATATTTTTCCAAAAGAACTAAAATCAGCATACAATAGTAATGCAGGCACATCAATATTTATAGCAGTGCAATTCACAATAGTCAAGCTATGGAACCAGCCCAGGTGTCCATAAAGAAAATGTGATACACACACACACACACACACACACACAAACACATACACACACAGAGTTTTACTTACAAAAAAGAATGGAATTATGGCATCTGCTAGTAAATGGATGAAAATGGAGGACATCATGCTAAGTGAAATAAGCCAAACTCAGAAAGTCAAGAGTCAATGTTTTCTCTCATACGTGGAAAGTACAGCAAAATAAGAAAGAGAGAAAAAAAAAAGTGGTAGGGGAGAGGAGATCCTTTGAAAATAGAAGGGAGATCATTTGTGTAGAAGAAATGGATTGACAAAGGGAGCCAGGAAAAGGGAGCAACTGCAGAATATTGACCATGTAATATACTATGTACATGTATAAATATATCACAGTGAATACCGGCTTTCTGTATATCTATAAAGCGCCAACTAAAAAAACAAAAAACAAAAACAACAACAATAAATAAGACCAGGAGAGTAGAAGAAGAGAACAGGAGGAAGAAGGAAGGGAAAGAAAGAGGAAGTAGTGAGAATAGAAATGGACCAAATTATATTTCATGCACATATGCTTATGTCAAAATGAACACTACTATTTTGCTCTAATAAAAACATTTTATAAAAAAGAATTATCCAGCCAAAAAAATATCATTAGTTCTAAGGTTTAGCAATCCTATATATACAAACACATACATTCATAAACTCTATTTATACAAATTAGAAATAATTTGACACTGTAGTAATTAGAAAATGGAGCAAAGTATTTATCCACTGTCTTCCTTATAAGTAACAGCAAACAATAGCTACTATGCTGAGATTAAGATACAAACCAGTCTCTTATAGGCCTGATATTTAAATCAAATGCCCAAATTCTATATTTGAACAAGGAAAGGAAGTAATACTATTATGGTTTTCAATGGCTCTATGGTCATTTTGAGTTCAAAGATATTTTGTTACTTATTTTGGAAATGTGACTCATTTGACTGAGTTTCTTTCCTAAACTAGGACAGGATTAAATTTAACTGGTATAATATTTGGACTACTACATAAAGTGTAGCTATGAACCAGGGGAATGATGTTTAAAAGAAAGACATTGTTCATTGCTAAATGGTAAACGTCAAAGAATTATGTATGTAGGTTGCCTAATGAAAGAATATCTAAGCCACATGCAGTGGCACATGTCTGTAATTCCATTGGTTTGAGAGGGTGAGACAGGAGGATCATGAGTTCAAAGACAGCCTCAGCAAAAGTGAGGTACTAAGCAACTCAAAAGACCCTGTCTCTAAATAAAATACAAAATAGGACTTAGGATGTGGCTCAGTAGTTGAGTGCTCCCGAGTTCAATCCCTAGTAACCCCTCCCCAAAGAATATCTATTAGTTATAAAAGCAGAGTTTTTTTTTCTTTCACTCTTAATCAAATATTATTTAGGTTGGTTTTATATTCAGTTATCATTAATTGTTTTTAATATAATATTAAAATACACTAAAGCCAAATTAGTTTTATTCATGGCGACCATCTTAAAAGAATCCTAATTATATACTATGCCTATTCAATTATTATATTATAATTATTAATTATAATTAATAATACTTAATTATTGGTTAAGTACCTACCTACTAATACAATGGTGTCATTTTGAATGAGAATATGAAGTAAATATGTCACACTGATAGTTCTTACCAAAGCAGGTGCATAGATAAGTAGGACTATTAACAATGATTTTTTTCCTAATCCTTTAGACTTTTGCACCTAATATGAAAGAAACATGTTTAGTAGTAGTTATTAGTGTTTTAAAAAAGCTTCTTTAGAAACCTAGTTAAGCAAAGTAGATTTTAAGTATATTCTATTATTGATGAAGGGCTAAAAATCTGAGAATTTGGGGCTAAATGTTTGTTGATCAAAAGTGCAAAGAACACTTAGTTCTGGCATTATTAAGCTCTTCTATCTGGTTAAAAGAATGGATCCTATTAATATTCTGTTATGCAGATGGGTTACTATATTTCTTTCCTTTTATATCTCTACTTAAGGAGATCATGATTACTGGGTCAGTGGAAGTATTAATTATTCGTAGACAGATCCCATGATCTCTCTAGCAAGCTTCTTGTCAAAGAAGCTCTGACAAAGGGCAAACTTGTGTGTGTTAGTGTCTGGTTCCAATCACATAACCAATGATCAGCTCTCAGCTGGAGGTATCCACAACCCACAACATATGAGTCATGAAAATCTATGTGGTGTTGCTATGGTTTGGATATGGGGTGTCTTCAAGAACTTCCATGTTAATGCAGGAACTGAAATGATTAGATTATTAGAGATTATTATTATTAGACCCTATCAGTGGATTAATCCATTTGATGACTTAATACTTTGAATGGGTTACTAGGTGGTTACTAGGTAGGCAGGTAGGACATGGCTAGAGGAAATAGGTCACAGGGGTTGCCTTTGGGTTCATATATTTTGTCCCCCAAGCTCCTCCTGCTTGTTCCCCCATCTGTCATGAACTGAGTAGATTTCCTCTGCCCCACCCTTCTGCTACAACATTTTGCCTCACTTCCTGCAAGAGCAATAGAGTCAGCCAACCATGTACTTGGACTTCTGAAACTGTGAACCCAAAATAAATTTTTCCTCCTCTAAGTTGTCACTGTCAGGTATTTTAGTCACAATGACAAAAAGCAGACTAACATAGGTGTGGTGTAGATGATGTGAAAAAAAAAATCCAGCTGTTTGTGTGGGGAAACTAGTGATCTAACTGAAGTCCTTTGCTTTGCAGGGGGCCCCCTGGTTTATGTCTTCCGCATAGAGATATATGACATCCTTCCAAAATTGGTTTGAAGGTATAAAAATGATCAAAACAACAAAAATTAGATATAATTATGCCATGACACCACCAAACAAATGAATCCAAATATATTTTATCACCTTCCACATTTTTCAAAATATAATAGAAACCTTTGATTTCTAGGCACCATGTTTGACTTCATATTGCCCTGTAGGGATGAATGGATATGGAGCTGGAATTTAAACACAGTTTGTGCTAGCTGCTTGAAACTTCAAACACTGTAATAAATAAACTATATAATGCAAAATTATATTAGAGACAAGGAGAATAGCTCCATTTCCCTGTCTGAACAATAAACAAAAAATTTGAACAATACTTTAAAGATGAGCAGAACCAATTTTTCATAGTTTTCATTCCAAGTGGAGATATAACGGAAACCTTGTTAAGCTACCTCTCTAATAAAGTGCAACCTAGATCTCATTTTTACAACTGAGTGAGCTTACATGTGTAGGAGGAATTTAACAGTAGAGAAGGAAATTCAGTGATGGGATTGAAACATTTTCTATTCATGCTTTCTTTATTCACATAAAGTAAATGAGCAGTGGGGACACCAATAAGCTTTTGCTTTACTGCTGTGTTATGGCATTATCTACATCCAAAAGCAGCCTTCTGTAGGTGGGTCTAGGATGGTCTTGCTAGCTTAGTATACATGATCTACTAAGATCACATGGCTTCCCATTTACCTTCCATACTGACTCCCCAAGTCCATTTACATGAAGCCTCTCTTTCCACCACACTGGACTACTCATTATTCTTTGACCCTCCTTAATCTCTCGCCTTTGGTATCTTTGCCAGGAATGTTGGGCATCTACAGCAGGTTAGCCTATGTCCTTTAAGACTCATAAATACTACATTCTAGGCAACATTTCCTATGACTTATCCAAACTGTTGGTCATTTGCTTCTCTCATAACATTTTGCACAAGACATGATTTTAATCATACTTTACTTCTCCCCATGGATTCTAAGTTCACTTACAGTGAACTTACCAACATTTGTAACACCTCGTACATTTGTTTTTTAATGGTCCTAAAGCCTAGCACAGTGATTTTTATGAAACAGTTGCTTAGTTAATGGTGCTACATGACTGAAAAAGTGAAAGGCACTTCATCATCGGCCAGGGCTCTTATGGCTTCAACACAATGCAAAAAATAAAAAATAAATAAAATAGCAGCAGCTCCATGCTCAAACTGGGCAAGGGTATTCAACTACATAACAGAAGCATTCTCTTGATTTGTCAATAGGATGAACTTTAAAAATCCATCAAGAAAGAGAAAGCATTATGCTAAGTGAAATAAAACAGACTCAGATAAATCAAGGGTCTAATATTTTCTCTCACATTCAGAAGGTAAAACAAAATAAGGGGGAAAACGGTGAGGGGTTGGATAAATAAAGATACTGAAAAGGTTGCTGGATTCCAAGAAGGAAATCAAGAGGGAGGGAGGAGAGACCGGAAAGGGGTGGAAATGCAAAATGAAATTAGCTATGTATGTATATAAATATACCAGAGTGAATTCCAACTTTATATATATATGTAGAAAGCACCAATCAAAAATAAATAAATAAATAAATAAGTTAATAAAATGAAGGTTAGTAGAAAGGAAGAGGAGTAGGGAAAGGGAAGATGGGGACTGAAATGGAATACAACCAATTCTTGCATGTATGATTTTGTCAAAATGTACTCAACTACTATGTATAACAATAATGCTCTAATAAAAAATTTTTTAAAAGATCCATCCATGCATTTTCTCTGTTTCCCTTTAAAAATGCCCCTGTCATTGCCAACTTGACCTTCTTGTTATTTAACATGAGAATTCCAGGGCTTCTGAGGGTCACTCCTTACTCAGGGAAGTTTAACATTGGTGTTCCCCACATGATTTTTGTTTTGTGGAATAATTAAATACACCCAATTAAATGCTGCAAAACTTCCTTTATCTATTATAGCCAATGCACAGAGCCACAAAAGCAGCATAAGTTTCCCCCCCACCCCAAGGGCTTTCCCATGTAACAAACTGGCTTAATAGCCATGCATCTGTGTAAGAGTCTTGTCAAACCTTGCTGTGAAATAAGAAAAAAATGCTTTATTCACTTGTACAGCAATCACTTTGTATACCTCCAAGTAGATTTTCAATGTACAGGAAGTTTCAAATGCATGTCAGATGCAATATTCCAGGCCTTTTTTCTTCTAAATGATAAGGCAAATTGGGTTCCCGGTAGATGTCTGAATATTTATGGACCCTATCTTTTGTCTAGTAAAATGTTTACCTGACTTTAACTAGCACTCAAGACTTTGAGCTGTCATAAACCTTCTCATTAAAAACTTCTCTTTACTGACAAATAGACCCAAAGTCCTAGCTGTGTATCATTTTCAAGGTCTTGCCATATCCTGTTGGTGAATGGGCCTGGGAAATCATTTCTCAAACCACAGGGGTGATCAAGAGGAAAAGCTGCCTGTTCTCTTACTTAGGGCCATTGTTTATAGTGTACATTGCCTGAATATGTCACAAGGTACCTCAATTCTGACTGTTACTAGGAAAGTAGCTATTCTTTGTCTTGCAATTTGCTACAAAATGCACTTCATTTTGGGGTCTCTCAGAGGACATTTCTGGGCTATATCTTTTCTCCTTTAAGACATTTTAAAGAATTTGCCTAGTTGGAGCTAACAACTCAGCAAGATCCAAAAATAGAGGTGTAAAGTCATGACTCAATTAAAGAACAAATTTAATCCCTTAAAGGTACTCTTTCTTGAAGTATTATTGTTATTAACATGTCTCAAACTCAGCATAAGCCCTATTGATGAAGTGTTTTCTAATCTAATGCAGAGATCAAATATGTCCTCGAAGAATAGGCATATTCTAAGGTAAATTCTATATTAGTTTTAGGCAGCTCTTTCACTGCTGTTACAAAAGACTTGAAAAGAACAATTAGTGGAAGAAAAGTTTATTCTGAGGCTCACAGTTCCAGAGGTCTCAGTCCATAGATGGCTGGCTCTATTGCTCTATGTCTGAGGTAAGCCAAAACATCATGGTGGAAGACAAAATATAAACCCCAAAGACATGCCCCTGACTGACCCTTCTCCTCAAGCCACACCCTCTCTGCCTATAGTTACCAGTTAATCTCTATTAATGGATTAATGTATTGATTAGATTGAGGCTGTCATATCCAATTGTTTCACCTCCAAATTTTCTTGCACTGTCTTATACATGAGCCTTTGGGGGACACCCCATGTCTAAAGCTAACAGCCTCCAATCAAGATATATCCTGAGCAGCTTTCAAGATATTAATTAATATACATCAAGTTGTCCAGTAGGTGAGATGAAAGGCAGCTTTTTGTTGCTATTCTTTAGAATCATATTTGTTACAGGATTTGTGCCAGAAACTTAGCTATATGTTTTTATCCACTTGGATCTTATTGTCATTTCTCCTAAACAGTAATATGTGTAATTTTACCTTTGTCTTAGTTTAATAGCATCGTCTCAACTCTTCTAATTCCTTGTTTCTCAAAGTGTAATCTGAGACCAGATAACACATGAGAGCTTAGTGCAGAATCTCAGCAGGTCTACTCCAGACCTAATGAATCAGTCTGTATTTCAATACATTTCTCAGGTGCATCACATTTATGGCCAAGCTTGAGAAGCATTGTTCTATGTGCTGTTGATCATGACTCTGAATTTTCTATTGCCTGGCTTCCAAAGAGATTCTTGGTTTGGTTCATAATCATTTTATTAATTCTCTAATTCTCACTCAAGAGCCAAACAGCTTGAAATAATCTTTGTAACATTAATATGCCTCTTCATCATCACCACAGACTGGCGGTAAAGTTTAGTTTAGTTTCTCAGTCATCTTCAAGGGGTTTCTGCCTTTCTCTATAAAATCTCCATTACAAAAAGAAAAAGTCCCTTTCTTCTCCTATGACATATTTTTGTGGCAAGTCTCCCATTGGAAACATCATTCTTTCCAAATAACATCTTCTGTTTCACCAATGTGCTAGACATAGCGATTGGAGCCAAGTGTTGGAAGAGGTGCTGTATGCCTTGTAAAACAGCAAGGTTGCGTATCTAAAGTTTTTGGTTAATCCAATATACATACCACATAATGTAATATAAGCCTTAGTAAGGTGTTTAAAGTAGAATTCAACAATATTGCCATTTGTTAGAAGTTGAGGAAGTTAATCAAAACTGCTGAAATTAGATTGAAACTTAAAAGTTTTTATAAGTTCACTTTGACAAGGTGTTTATCCTAAACTCCTGACTCAAATTTCCTACTACTCACTATATGTAGAATCTCAGGCACCACAAAACGACTGTATTCCATCCTGAATATCTTTTTGCTCTTTCATCCTCAGAGCATATTCTTTCTCCCCTCTTAGATTCTTGGAATAATATAGAAACATCTGGGTCATTCTTGCCTTCTTCTTCAACCCCTGTTAACTATCCTGTAGTCTGGTCCATACAGTACCACAAATGTTTCCAAATCTGTTTTCTTTTTAAGATCTCTCATTAAGATCAATTCAATTGCTTTCTGTGGTGTACCTCTGTCATTCATGGTTGTAGATATTTAGTTTTTAATAATCTCTCCACATGTTATTCATTCTCCACAAAAAACAAAATTCTGCCTTTTCAATATAAAACTGAAAAAAACCCAAAAACCTAACCAAATAACCCCAAAAGACAAAGACAAACCAAAACAGCAACAACAACAAAAACCTCCTTTAACATGTTCTGAACCCTCTCGCTGTTGGATACAGAGATCTGTTGACTTCTACTAATCAGAAGCACTTGCGAGGGAACTCTGTAGAAACCAATTTAGAATAAGAAATGAGCTGGGAATGGGGCATCCACTTTATTGTCCAGGTGGCAAAGAGGACAACACAATTCTATGGGTGGCAGCCATGGTGGTCACTTCCTCACCAGAGCTGAGAAGGGTGATTTGGGATCAGCAGTGACCAGGGTACAACTATGCATGTAATAGGACCTTTAGAAATACATTGTCGTCTGATGTTCAGCATTTATTTTCTCTCAAAACTAATCTCTGGCAAAGATTCCTCCTTGTTTAGAAACTATAGGACATAAAAGATACATGCAAATTTCACTGTTTTTAATTTGTTTTCCAAGCTAGATGAAGTGAGACACTACACTAACACCATTCTGTCAAAAAATAGTTTAGAAGATAGTTTTATTAAATCAAAAGGTTCCTTGAAGAGAAACAAATACTAGAATGGGGTATTCAGATTTTAGTGTTTATCATAATGTGGCCTCAATGATATACAATTTTTATATTATCTTTCAGATTTTCTGTGAAAAGGAACACAAAGCTAAAATCGATTAAAGTAAACTTACTGCAAAATGCTTTTTCTGACCTCTCAGTCACCAGCTAAAATTACAGTTATTTAAGTTATGTATTAAAGTTACCCAGTTTTTTTTTCTTATCTTTTTCTTTCACTTTTTTCTCTTAACACTCCCTTTCCTTTCTCATAGATTATTTGTGGGATCGGCAAGGAAATGAATGTTCAGCAAAATCAGGCAATTTGACTAGCGTCAGAGGTTTTCAACATATACTTTTTCTTTCTTTCACGCAAGAGCAAGCCTGGAGCCATCTGCCTGCCAACAACTACATCTTTCATTCTCATCATGGAGGCAGAACTCCCCCCTCCCACTTCATCATTAAAAGGCAATCTTCAAAGGCAGTTGTTTTTGCTTATTCCCATTGTGACAGATGTTTTATATCATCTACCTCCACATGCTAGCTCATCTGTAAAGGACTGCCCGCTCTCAGCAGCCAGCTGTGGAAATAGCTCCATTGTCATCTGTAGCCATTCCCTTGACCTCACTAAAGACCACATGCAAAAGCAGGAAAATAAACAGCCCTGATAACTTCCTTGAAAACATTTTCAGGGTAGGAGACAGCCCCTTCTTGAGGCAAGAGCTCTTTACAAGCCAAAGTTGCATGTAGCAAAAGAGAAGCAAGCTCATTTGGAGCCCTCAAATGTCACCACATTAGCCAATTGTAATCCCTAGCTTAAGGAATAATGACGCAATGGCATCTGCGGGCTTGATTCAGCTGAAAACATCTGGTGACTTAGTACAACTTCAATTTGTTGAAATACACATCAGTCGATCATTGTTTTTTTTTCTTTAATTTTTTTTTCTTTTGATAGTATAAAGTTCTCACAAAGAAATGTTTATATCACCAATCGTCCAAATGTAATTCATTCCTTAAATGGATAGGCAATTCAAAATAGATTAGGATGTATTTTTAGAAACAAAAATTAATCTACATTTGAAGAAGTCGATCTTGGATTTTTTTTTTTTTGTAATTGACAAAGCTAGATTTTTTTCATAATAAGAATGTTATCCCCTTCAAGTACTAAGAGGACTATTCAAATGAGAGTACACATGCCAAACTATCTGCAATGGCAGAGCCCTAATAACCTTTTGAAAGATGTTTTGGTGACTTGTGAATTTTAGAATCAAGGACATTAAACAACTAATACACTGATTGATACCTACTGAGTGCCCACTATGTCTTACTTTGAAAGAACTTAGAGTTAAGTAACCTTCACAAGCAGTAACTAAGCAAGTTTCAAAATTGTAATGCAGACAAAGTAATTAAGATTAAATTTTCTCACAGTTCTAAGCATTGGCAATACTGTCAAATACTGTCTTCATTTAGTGTAAAATTTGAGCTGGCTGATGCTCACATTCATCTCCTGGGGTCACAGATGAGCCCAAAATTTCTGCTTCCTCCTCTAATTTAGGCCATAGGCTGACTAAGCTGGACACCTCTACAGCAGAAGACTGTGGTCTCCATAGAGCAGCCTGAGATCATTGAGTGCCAGGCTGAAGAACAGAATGTAAGAAGGAAATTGCTCTTAAAAACCAAGGGATAATTGTAGGCACACCAGATTGTGCCTAAAAATATCTTAATAGGTAGCTTGATTACCAGGATCAAAATTTCTTTATAGGGCTAGATTGCTGATATCCTGAGGGATGGATGGCTAATCTCTGAAGGAGAGTTGAGATAATTACATATGTGTTAATTTCTGTTGTCAATCACAGCTCATTTATGAAGAAGGCCTCTTTCACCTTAGCTCTAATAAATGACAGTTGTCAAACTACTTGTTAATGCACTGGTAATATTTTACCATGCCAGGCCTCCTGACCATTTTGCCTACAACCCCCAAATGTTTTTATTCAATTGGCAGTTTTTATTATTTGCATGACTGTAGAATAGCAAACAGGTCTTCCACAAGTCTACACAGCTACCTATTCTGACTGGTATTTTGTAAGATTAAAGAGCCAAAATGTTGAGTTACAATTTCATAATTTCTTTCACAAAATAGACCTCATGAATAGCAATAACTAATAAAAGGTGTTTCTACACAGTGTTCCCAAATATATAAAACTCACACTTTATTAAAAATAATAAGCTACACTGGTTTATGATAGTTTCTGTGATTTTTAAAATAAGTATTTCTCTTATACACATTCATTGGAAACCATAATGAAACAAGAACTCAATTCTTAAAGTTAAAAACACAAATGACGTGCCAAGAATATGTCCACATAAGGAATGATGATTTTAGGATTTTATCCCATCCTAGTTAGTACATCTATAGTGTGGATTCAAATAAGTAAAAGTTGAGGGGTTTTTTGTTTTTATTTTTTGGTACCAACAATCGAACCCAGTGGTGCTTAACCACTGAGTCACATCCCAGAACTTTTTATTTTATATTTTGAGATAGGGTCTTGCTAAGTTGCTTAGGGCCTTGCTAAGTTGCTGAGGAACTCTATTTCATAGGAACATGGAGCCTGCTGCTATATAGAATTCCCGGTTCCCAAAGGTAATTCTGGGAGGGAGTCAGAGGCATGCTCAGTATTTAAATAAAATTGCGCAAAATAGAGAAATCATCAAAGACCTTCTTATTTTGATTATAACTACTAAGAGACAAAATTGCAGTGAGATTGCAGCAAGAGAGAAGACAAAAATTATAAGTGGAATTAGCAATTGTGGCAATTATTGACTTCACAAAGTGTGTATTAAGCAAGGGTTAGCATGAAAACTGTCAGTCTATGCATTAAAATGCAGTTCAGATAGCTGTATTTCTTTCCCTGGAAGCTTCACTTCCCTTCCTTCCATGAGAAATTCTCTTTTTCTGGTCTTTTATTTTATCTGTTCATCTCAGGTGTCTTGGAAGAGACACCATAGGCCTTGATGCCACAGATTGGTCAACTAAAATTGATTTTATTTCCCTGGGGGGGAATGGTCTGGGACTCATGGTTGTCCTTTGTTTGGACCCAACTTAGTTATTAGAAGCCACTTGATGAAATCGACTGGATTTATTTCCAGTATTAAAACTCCTGTATTTGGACAATTATTCTCCAAGCCATTCTATTAATGGAGGATTATAAGCAAAACCTCATAAGTATTTTAAAATAACTGATTAGGAATAAACCTTACAGACAAGTAGGATATATTCTGTCTTCATTAATAATTTATTTCTCATTTTTAAAACGATGTGAGCCTACATGAAAATAGATGAAAAAAGGCTCTATTTTGTTTTATTTTTAATTTACAAAAATAAGTAACATCTAATAAAAGGAAAATGATAGAATAATATTACTCAAGGAGAAACTATTTGAGTTAGGTGTAATTCAGAACTACTTGGTCTTTTTTATTTAGTAAAGGGAGTGTTGAAAGAATAAAAGGGTCTCCTCTTCAAAAACAAACAAAAATTATTACACAATGTTTAAAATGAATTGCATGTTATAATGATAAACCATCCTGTGTGTGGTAAATTGAAAGGGATTTTTGCTATGGTTTCAGAAAGGGCTCTAGTTAACATAGATTTAACAAATGCAGTGACACTTTTTTAGATTGTGCTTTTACAAAACTTTCTCACAATTATTCATTATGTGTTCCATTTGTCTTTTATGTTTTGTTTTTCTGCAGTATTGGGTATTAAACCCAGGAACACTAACACTGAGCCATACTCCCAGCCCTTTAGAAATTTTGTGTTGAGACAGGGTCTTGCTTAGTTGCTGAGGCTGCCTCTAATTTGCAATCCTTTTGCCTTGGTCTCTCAGGTTACTGGGATTACAGGAGTGCATCACCTCACTAGCTAACCTACCAGTTTTAAAATGCAAAAACTGTTATTAACTTGATAAACTGAAACTTCTCTATAATACTCATGTCATTGTGGGCCATATGAATGGTTATGAAGATTAAAAACAAGGTCTATTAACTTCAGATATCATCCAACATTATATAAATTTGAGCCACAAAGAATTAAAATATTATACTATTTAAATAAATCTGCCACCAAAGTCAAAGCTCTTAACTAAATCATAAAACTCTTTTCCACTTAAAATATAGCCGTGGGATTGCTAAAACATTAAAAGTATCTTACTTATGCTAATTTTATCAAAATTAATGGACATAAAATAACATTAATATTTTGTATTCTACATACAGACAGAACCAATCATATTTTTTATTAATTTCTCAAATTTATTTGCTGTGGGTTAAATTAATAAGCTCAAATATAAAAATTTAATGAAGAATCAAACCAGATATAATGAAATAGAATTGGTGTCAACCGGATTGAAACATACCTGTCCCAGTTCTGCCACACACTTGTGTGATACTAGAAAAATCAATTAACCTCTCTGAGTCTCATTTCCTTCATCCATAAAAACATTATTCTACAATAGTCAGATTTATCTTTTGTTGTAGCACATGAAATATTATTAAGAGCCTCATAAGAAGATGGAGTGAAGAACTTCTCTGTGACCTAAAAAGGCAGAGTATTGCTCCAGAGAGGAGAAGATTCCAAATTCAAAAGCCAGTGCACCTGCTTGCTGATGCCTGGAACTTTCTAGAAGGCTAATTTTTTTATTGCAGATTAATAAAAAAAAAATTGCACATAAGCCAGTCCATTAACCTATTTTCAACCAAGATACTAATCACCAGAAGGCCTTTTAAAAGAAGCACTTGCTCTATAATTTGAGGTGGAATGGAAGGCTATTTTTTATTTCCTCTGGTTCCTCTCTGGGCTCCCCCAAATCCAGGTGTGCATATACACAGGCAGGCATGCGCGTGCGCGCGCGCGCACACACACACACACACACATACACCTCCACACTCATTCTATGTCAGAGCCTGCTAATTATCTCAGAGTCCCATGTATCTTTCTTCAATAGAATTTATGACTAGTTTAATTTCATGTTTATTGATAGACTAATTTGACTTCTCTCTTTCTTTCCCAATATACTGGAAATTTCATAAGGATAGAAATTATACCTGACTTACTGTCTACTACATCCCTGCTTATGTTAAAAATATCAGGCACATAGCAGGTTATGTATAAATATTGTTTAAATAAAAAAGCAAAAGATATGTGGAATATCCAAGTGTCTTCAAGGAAGGACATCCCCAACCAGAGGAAAAAATATTGACTATATGGCTGAAGTTCCTAAAAACAAATTATACCTGGTTGACATTGTACCAAAATCTGACTTCAAATATTTGATGTTATTAGTTAGTATATCTTTATTTTCTTATTAACCATTTTTTTTTCCTTGCTTGTACATAAGTTCCATTAGAAAGAAACTTTTATTTTTATTCGGTTTTATTTTGAGGGGATATACTAGAGATTGAACCCTATGATGCTTTACCAGTAAGCTACATCTCCAGTCTTCTTAAATTTTATTTATTTATTTATTTATTTTTGAGGCAGGGACATACTAAGTTACGGAAGTTCTTGGTAAGTTGCATAGGCTGGATTTGAACTTGGAATCCTCTTGCCTCAGCCTCCTGAGTTATTGGGATTACAGACATGAGCCAGTGTACCCAGACTTTGTTTAATTCTGTTTTCTATTCCAAGTTCTTAGAACATTGCTGGGCCCATAGCAGACACATAGGAAGTGTCAAATAAATGAAGAAATGTATGAATGAATACTCTGGCTTCATTTTTCTAACAAGTTTACTGACTTAAAAGCAATCTAAAACCTTTAGAATTAAAGAAAGAAAAATTAGAAAAAATGCACTTTTTTATTCTTTTAAGATTTCATGCAATATATATTTTACTGATTCTACTAAAAATATTCCAGGAGTCATTTAATCACACAATAGTTATAATTTTCAGCTCTTAAGCCATCCCTTGGAGGATTCTTAAATACCTTGAGATTAATAAAATTTAAAACACATTTTCTTTCCTCTAAGGAATCTTTCAAATGAACATATATTTTTCATTTGAAACCCCCATGTTTCTAATCCACTTACACTTGCAGTGTCCTCTCAAGTTGTAAATGAACAGAATACCTTTATTTTATCTATTTATTTTTATGTGGTGCTGAGGATCAAACCCAGTACCTCACATGTGGCACGTGCTCTACCACGGAGCCACAACCCCTGCTACTCCTCTCATAATTTTGATGAGATTTATATGATCATTAACAGGCTACTTTAGGACAAAGATATGCTTTTCCTAAGCGATCAATGAATACATTTTCTAAAAAGCATATAAGGATTAACAAACTTCTTTCAAATAGGTTCAAATTCCAGAATTCTGAGGGAGTTTAGCAATTCAAAATGGAAAAAAAAATCCCAAAACGTAGTACATGTTATCTGGTGGATATCACTTGAAATTGCTCACTTAACAAATTCAGGAAGAGAAGATATACCTTAAACAGAAGTATGGTACAATTTTGTAATTGTCTAACAAATTTAATCTGTATATGACTAAAAGTAAATGCAGAGAGGGGGAAGGAAAGAATAGACTATCCGTGCAAGGATAGAGGTAAAAATAAATAGACTTTCTTTCTTGCATAATCTTGACTGCACTAGGAAATGAACGCTATAACAATTAATTTCATTTTTTAGGACAGTTGTAAAAAAGAAGCTGTGTCACCCAGAGTTTCTCTCATCATATCCCTGGCCATGCATGATAGAAAGGGACAAGATCAAATGACTGGTCCATTCTGATTTGCACAGAACTGTCCATATAACTTCATAAACAAGGGTGATGATAATTAACAGGGGTGCCTTGTTGAATGATTGGAAAGAAACACTGGGAACTCATTCTAGTCCATTTAAAAAAGAAAGTCTGAACGTATATGGTTATACCTTGGAAATTTGTTCAAAGTGCATAATTAAGAATCTTATTTTTTTTCTTTGTTAAAATTATAAAAGTAAATAAAATAAAAAGAAAAAAATTTAATACTGGTTCAGGTGTCACTAATGAGATGGTACAGATGAAAGGTCTGTATTTGAAATGTTTAATCCATTTGTGTTACAGGTAATATTTCACTAAAAGGCCCCTTTGTTCCTGTCAATGAATCCACACTCTTGACAATTTCAGACTGAACCTCACTGTTAGGAAAAGGTCATGAAGGAAAGTTAAATCTTGAACCATAATCCAATTTGTAAACACTTGCCTAGAGATGTAGACATACTGTTAGGGTTCTTAAGAAACTTACTTTAAACTTCTGCTTTTTAAAAATGTCAAATGGGATGAGGGAAAAGAATTCCATCTATAAAATACTCAGGGCACGGAAAAAAAAAAAAAACACAGGAAAACATGATGTTCTTCAATAATTTAGCTCTCACATTCCTTGTATATAATTTTTTGAAGTTGGCTCTTTGAAACACTGGAATTAGTGAGTCATAGGAGCTCATTACTCCTATGCTCAGGAAAAGTAGATCTTATTACTCGCATCAACCATAACATTAGAGGAAAATACAGTTTAACATTCTAAGACCCAAAGATGGGATTATCCAGAAAAGCCAGAAATAGTCTATGCTTGTCTGTACAGGAAGGAGAAAAACTGTTTAGGATCATGAAAAAGAGGCAATCTGTTTTGCAAGCAGCAGAACTGTGGACTTGATAAAGGAGCTAATTGCTTCTTTGGTTTGTACCAGGCAGGGGGTTGCTGCTGGGCCTTTCCATTGTTGTTGCTTTCCCTCTCTAGGTTGGTAGCTATAGAGGAAAACCAATTTAGCAAAACCCAAAAAGTCTACCTGAACCTTCCTGCAGGATTGGAATGAAAGTTTTTCTCGAACATATAGGACAACTCTCAAAGCCTTTATAGCAAATCCTATACTTCAGTAGAGGCTGAATAATGATCTTTAAGACTTCTGCTAATTTGAAATGTCTCTATTTTCTAATTTCTCACTTGGATCAAAACTGTAAGGTGCATTATACATTTGGTTCATTTAAAAAGGCATGTGTAATATAACACGTAGTTAGCATTAAAATTATAGTTATGAAAAAAACAAAATTAAGCTGCTAAAGAATCTTTCTTGAAGGGACATGAACACTCTTGATTTAGTACACGTAAGACAGGTACACTTCATATAATGTCATCATATGAATTCGTATTTCTAAGTCTAAAATGTATCGTATAGCTAAAGCATGGCAATTATTAATGAAAGAAAATGGATTGCTAGAAATCCCATCTGTTCTCTCTAATAGGAATGAATGACTCTCAAGTCTGTTATTGCCACTTTCAAGTGCCAAACCTCAATTTAAAGTTATATATTGAAAGTCTTTATCTGGTCTTACAAATTCAGCATGCCCGAAAGGAATTCCATGTCCCTGATCTTGAATTTATTCCTTCTCTTACACACACTGATTCATTTTAAGAACATTAACCTACTAGGCTAAAATCTGCTAGAGTTCATTTTAAGCACTCCATGCATACATACTCCACATCCCCTTCCTTAGTTCTTTAGTTTCACCTCCATACCTTTTATTCTTTTTATTCTCATCCTAATTTATACCACAAACTTCTTCACTGTTTCATGGTTTGTTTTCTTTGTGTGTGTGTGTGTGTGTGTGTATCATACAAATGCAATTTTGGATATCCTCATATAAACACATTTGCGTTATAAATATAAATCAGTGTTTTATTAAATAATACCTATTATGAAAATCAGCATATGTGGACAGTAACATATCTGTACATAGTTTACACCCACCCATGCATGCATGTATCAACCCAGCTGTTCATATCATATATATTATAAAGTACCCTTTAAAATAAAGTGCATATATGCATCTCGAAAAGTCAGATCATTTTTTAGTATGATACTAGAATCTAAGAATTTTATCATGTAACATGTAATACAAACGGGGGGGGCATCATAATGATCTTTTGGTATTGATTGAAAATACTTAGATATACAAGACTGAGGAGACAAAAGGCTTTATTGGAAAGTAAGAACTGATTTTTAATATGCAGCATTGTTATGCAGAAATGGTTCTAATGTGTATTGATTAAAAAACCTTTAAGTTTATCTCTCTGATAAAGGGTCTCTCTTGTGAATGGAAGTTTAAATATTGTTATTCAGAGCCCAAGCTGATAATGAGGCTGATTTCCTTTGTGCTAAATGAGAATTGAAAAGCTGAGAGCACAAGGTTCTTTTTAAGGTAGATAAGGAGAGACCTTCTTTCTGATCATTTGCTTCTGGTTTTCTCAGCTTATTTTTAGCATTTCTCTTCTACTTTGTGCAGTAGATTCATACCTATGTATGATTTTGGAAAGAACAAGCTGCACCTTCATTTTTTTTTTCCCCTTAGTACTGGGATTGAACTCAGGGACACTGAGCCAAATCCCCAGCCCTGTTTTGTGTTTTATTTAGACACAGGGTCTTACTGAGTTGCTTAGCACCTCACTGTTGCTGAGGCTAGCTTTGAACTCTCTATCCTCCTGTCTCAGCCTCCAGAGCCTCTAGAATTACAGGCGTGAGCCACCGTGCCCAGCTTTAATTAAAAAAAAAAAAAAACAACAACACATAAACAGCATGCTGCCAACTGGTTATTTCCATGTCTTCTTACAAGGTTTGCAGGAAGTTTGGTTTTCTTGTCTCTGTTGCTGATAGGGTCAGTTCTCAAGTGCAGCTTCAGAGTTAGCTGAACCTTGAGTATGTACGATAAGATGAAATCACTTGATGGTATCAACTACAGCCAAGACCAAGCCATCAATTTATGCAGAGACTCAAATTTTCTCATGTTCCATACTAAATAATTCTATCCTTTTGGTTCAGTTTGCTACCAAGGAGTGCATTTTATACCCAAGTCGCCTCAGCAAGAATGTCAGCTTCTAGGGCTACTGAGAGCTATAAGCACTTCTTGAGCCAATAAGTGATGGTGGCTGATTGGTTTCCTGCTGGCCATCAATGTTTTAGGCAAAATTTGCCTTTTGAGCACTTGAAGACACAGTGCTGCAAGATCTCAAGAATGTGTTCAAATCCTTATGAAGGCTGTGAAGATGCTGCTTGAGGATAATTCTTACGTCCTTTTGTAACAGTGGTCCCTTTGCCTTCTAAATATAGCCCTCATTGCTGTAAGGCTTATTGTTATTTTTAAATTTTTTTTTCTGTTTTATTTATTTATTTTTTACATACATGACAATAGTGGAATGTATTACACTCATTATTACCCATTTATAGCACAAGTTTTCTTAACTCTGTATATAAAGTATGTTCACACCAAATTATGCCATTATACATGTACTCTTTTTTTTGTATTACAACTCCTAATACACATATATTCCACAATTTTTCATATCTCTGTTTGTATATAAGGTATGTTGACACCAACAGCACTAAAAAAGAACAAAATCATGGCATTTGCAGGTAAATGGATGGCATTAGAGAAGATTATGCTAAGTGAAGTTAGCCAATCCCCCCAAAACAAATGTCAATGTTTTCTCTGATATAAGGGAAGAGACTCCAAGTGGGGTAGGGAGGGAAAACATGGGAGGAAGATTATTTTAAGATAGGGAAGAGGGGTGGGAGGGAAAGGAAGTGGAGAGGGGAATAACAAGGATGGGGGAATGTGATGGTCATCATTATACAAAATATAAGTAAGAAGATCTTTTTTCTCTTTTCTCCCCTCTTGCTCTCCTTAACAGGATTAAGGAGACAGCGTTGTCTTTTTTCCCCCTAGTTAACTGCTCTTGAACACACCCACTATAGGAAGGAGATGCCTGATGAGGATCTGGGAAGCGAATGTCTCCTAAATTAACAAGTGAATCCTAACCACCACTTGGGTACCCTGGGACCCCTACCAGAGCATACCTGGAATGTAACCCTTGAAGTTCCTTTAAAACCCTCCTGTCCCTCCTGATCTGGAGAGTCACAGCCTTTGGGACAGAAGTCCCCTGTGTTTCTCCTTTTCTAGCACAGCAATAAACCTACTTTTTCCTTTTTCTCAAATCCCTGTCCTCATTATTAAATTGACATTGATTGGCATTGGAGAAAGGGCTGAGCTTTTGGTTATAATCTTACTGTCCCTTACATGAGGAGGTATCAGCCTTTACCTGGATCATACTACGTCTCAGGTGGTATAATTTTAATAAAATCTTGGTTATGACTAAGGAAGTAAAACACTAAAGAAGTCCCATGTTAACAAACAGGGATTATTACACACATTCTTGTAACAGTGGTCCACTTGACCTTTTGAATATAGCCCTTGCGGCATATTTTACAAGGGACAAGTTTTTCTTTTCCTCTTCTCTCTCAACTCTTCCCTAACCTGGGGGCAGGGAACAAGATTATTGAGTTAGCTGTTCTGTACGGAAGGAGATGTCTCCAGAAGAACTAGGAAGTGAGGATCTCCCGAATTAACAAGCCAATTTCAACACACCCTCAGGGAGCACCTGGGACCCCCAGTCAGGGCACATCTGGAATGCAGCCTTTGAATAGCTTCTTTAAAAGCCCTCTGTTTTCCTTGATGGGGGGAATCATAGCCACTGGGACTGGAGTCCCGGTGTTGCTCCTTTGTTAGCAAAGCAATAAAACTTCTTTTTCCTTTTTTTTTTTCCCCCCAAACCATGTCCTCCTATTGGATTGGCATGGCAGCCACAAGGACCCAGCTTTCAGTGACATTTTTACATCAAATGAAGCCATGGAAAACTATGTGCCTGAAGAATAACTACTTAGATGCATAAGTATATGCTTCTCTCTGTCTACATAAGTGCAGTTTTAAGACAGAGAGACAACATTATTCGACACATACTTTTTTTTTTCTAGAATATAACAGCAGGGAAAAAAAAATCCTCTCTGGGCCATCTGATACTTTTTTTTTTAAATCAGAGAATAAAACAATAGGACCAATTTAATTTATTTAAACTGTTTTGGCCTTAATCTTAGAAAATTCAAGATGAAATGTAGATGTCCCATTGTAGTAACTATGCACAATCTAAGTTTTAAGAAATATATTTTCTCTGCTATGATTTTTTGTTCCATTTTTCTTGGTTTAACCTTTTGAACAGGTCTTTTCTTGTAAGTAGCCTCGGTGCATTTTTTATGAGTAGATGAGACAGATGTAAGCCCTTGTTACTCTTGGTTCTGAATAGAGTGGATATCTCTTTTTTATTCAGTTCCATATTGGTACCCAAAAGTGGCAGGAGGGTGTCCTTGGAAAATCAGGTCCTAAAGTAGTAGATATTAAAGTTGTTCTGATACTACATGTACAAATTTATTTTTTAAATTCATTCTTTTATTCACCCCAAATAGAGTGTTTACCTACATGGCAAGGAAAAAGAGTTATAGCTTAGTCCTAACAAACGGATCTATCAATTTTTCAGATTTTTAGGAAGGAAAAGACAATACGAAACAGAATGAAAAAAAATAATTTTCATTTGCTACAGTGTTTGCCCAAAATGTTCACATATGGCCAGTAAGGGCATAAGCAATGCACATACTAAATTCTGGAATGTTAAAATGAGCATACAAGGTCTCCTAGACCCTTGCCAGACTTCTCAGAAAAGTGGTTAGAGGAGAAATGGGGAAATAAATACACAGTGTCTCTAGTATAATCAAATCTGCAAATAAAAAGCAGCTAGAATTTATACCATGAATATGAGAACTTTTCCTAAGTTGTTTTTTAGCAAACTTTTAAAATAGTTTTTTCTTATCTCTCTCTTCTCCACCTCCCTCTCCTATACCTCCTAATTGGTTGACCTACAAAACCCAAGCTATTCAAGACCATTAACCATGATCCTGAATTGCAGATGTAGTCCTGAAGTAGAAATAACTAAGCTCTTCAAGATCAATTTTCAAAGAAAAACAAAGTTTCCCAATGACATTCTGAGAGGCAAGAAATAGAGAATAATGCATTTTAATATTTAGGGATACTGTTAATATTTAAACCCATTTTTGACTGCATGTTTAATGAATTCTCAAATACTTCACATAACTGGTAAAGACTTAGATATGTGAAGACATTTTCTTCCAAAGTGCTAGGAAAGAGCAAATGGTTCTGTACAGACTCTCTGTCCCCTCCTCCTCAGTCCTTCAGTGATTTCATTAGTAGTTTTTGTTGCCCTGGCAACATTTGTAAAATAAATGATTTACCCTTTCTCTATATGATTTTGTTGCCCTGGTAACTTGCTGTTTTCTAGAGAGTCTGACCTGGACATTCTTTTGGCTGTATGTTTGCTTTCTTTAGGAAACAGAGCTTTAATAGATTGAATACTTAGCATTATGTTTCTATTTAATTATATTTAATATGCTAAGTGGCTATTAAGGAAGTAATGCCAATGTCTTCCGGAAGGAACTGGCAAGGTAGTGATATTCTGGTTTACTGATGAAGTGATGAAGACATTGGAAGTACTGTCCAAGGACTCATTGGAGGTCATGTATGACTGGAATTCCATCTCTTAGGAGCTGTCAGTCTCCTGTTCAGAATGGTGTGTCTGATGTTTTAAAAAGTAATACATTACAGTTTGAGCTTATTCTTTCTTTTTTATGATGTATAGTAAAATAACATTAAAGCACATGGAGAAAAGGCATATACACACATGCAAACATACACACGCATGCACAAATGTGTACATGTACACACACACACACACAAAAATACATATAACATTTCTATAGTATTGAAGTTGAAAGTTTTCAATCAGTGTTAATTGCTTGTGTGAAAAAATTACAGAGACAGAGGCTTATAGATGTATTGCTGTGTACTCTGGAGCTGTGTTGGTATCTGGTACTTGGCAGATGGCAACCTCTGTATCTGAGAAAATTTTTAGGAGTATAAAAACTTATTTTTCAATTTCAAAAGATTCTGGTATCACTACAACTTCTAGATAGATACTCCTGGGTAGAAGGCAGGGTCCTTAGCAGGAAACGTGCACACTCAGAAGCTTTTAGAAGATCTATTTGGATAATGAATGTTATCCACAAAACTATTTTTAAAGGCATAAAATTACTTTATGTTCAGAGTCTTTACATAAGGCATTTTTATAAAGCATTTTCCCATTATGATTGACTTATCTATTTCTCCATTGGAAATTATGACTTTCACACACATAAGTGACATAATTTACTTTTTCTGTTTTATATTTTCAAATAAACCTAAATTCTAGACAACAGCATTGGGATTTTTCAAGCTAATCAAAATATGTAGGAAAGTTGGTCAGAGCTGACTAAATATTTCACTTACTAATTGCCTCTCTGCCCTGAAATAATTTGAGATCCCTCCCCATACTTTATGTATGGGGACAAATTTTTTTTTTTTCCAACTAAAATGCCCTCTTAAAGGTCATGTGTATATCTTTGTTTTTCCTTGTCCTTAACTGTTCAAAGTTGCTCCCTCATTTTCAATGTTATATAATTGCTAAACCTGTGACACATTTTCATCTGTCCATTTTTAATCAAATGATTTTAAGCATATAAAATATTTCTCTACAATTAAATTGCACATCCGAAGAAAGATTATTTTTTATTTCTCTTCTCCCATTTCCAATACAAAAAGCATAGTATATGCATATCTGAAGCTCAAGAATTAAAAAAAAAAAGTTTTAAATTGAATCCCAGTATCCTAATTTCATAAGATGAAGAGTCAATGACTAGTATAGCTAATGGCTCAAGAAAAGGAAGTCTGAATAAAGTGAAAATATAAGGAAAACATTCCTCTCATTTTAACACAATAAAGATCATTAGGAAACAAAATAAAAACTCCATATATTCTTAAAAATGACAAACCATTGACCTAAAACTAGCAATTTCTTTCAAAACAGTTGCCCACAAATCATTTTTACTTTGTGCTATACTTAAAATCCATACGGTCCAAAAGATCAACAACTAATTACGAAGGATCTAATAATACAAATTTGGTTAAGATCATGGCATTTTGCAATTCAGTTGCTTTGAGCATTTAGCAACTAAATCATCAACTATGCAACAATCTGGTGGAGTCTGTAAAGTTCCTACGTGATACTCACAAATCCACAGATTATGTGTTTTAGTCTACTGTGAACATGTCTGACAGAAACCATAAGTTAATTAAAACTGAGTTTGGTGGAGTAAGTACATCTATTCGCAAAAGCAAAAATGGATTTTTTGTATGTGAATTTCTTGAAAACTTCAATATTAGATACTTCCAATACTATTTAAAATTATTTCAGAATTTAGGGAAAAAAGAGTCCAAATGATTTTTGTGAAGTTTTTGTAATTCTCATATTCAAAATTGACTAAAATAGTACACCTAAAAGAGACTATCACTTGATAATTTCACTAATAAACACTGATGCCAAAATAATAAATAAAATATTAATGAGTATAATTAGAAATATGTCTTTAAGAAATAGACAACAAAATATGTCTTTAAGAAGTACACAACATGGACAAATGGTGTTCATGTTAGAGAGGCTCCATCTTAAAAAATAATAATTATAATCCAATTAATACTGATATATTAATAAAATTAAATTGGTCAAAGGAAAACTGACTTATAATAGTTTTTTTTTTGAAAGACTTTTGATTAAATTCAATATCTAATTAAAGAAGACAAATATTTCCTAGCAGCATTTCCATTATGATAAGGATTAAATAAAATTATATACTCCAATGATATTTTTACAGAAAATAAATTATAAAGTATAAATATTAAAAATGAGGTGGAAAATATATTATTTAGGATAGCTATGAAACATTGACGTACATTATGGAAAAAATAAGAGAATTTAGAAAGATAGCTATTATGAAAATTATTTCATATTATGGGATGGAAGAACAGGCTAAATAGCATCATGAATGATCAACCAAACATTTCCCAAAGGTGGATATTCTCTAGGATAGCTAATCAGGTACACTGGGGGAAGGGGAGACTACACTAAATTAAGAGAATCTTAAAGTACAATAACTAAATATAATATGTAGTCATTGATTGCTTTTTGGTTTGTGTAAATCAACTGTAAAGGTAATTTTGGATGAGTTGAGAAAATTTGATAAAAGGACAAAAAATTTCTTCATGTGGGAAAATGGAGATTATTAGCTAATTGTTTTAAAAATGTTTGTACTGTGTGATCTCATTTTGATAAAAGATATACATATGTGTGATATTTACTAGTGTTTGTGTGTGTACTTAGATGTTGGTAGATAAGTAGATGTAGATATAAATACAGATGAGTATCTGGACATATGTAATATTATATCCTAATTGGAATAATCTCTCTTAAGAGGGAATTGGTGTTTATATATTCCTGTTTTCACTTAGGTATATATTCTAAATTTCAACAATGCTTTGAATAATTAAAGGATATTTTACAAAGAAAATTGGCATATAAGAGTAAATTATTTTTCTATATACCATAGTGACCAATGAGAAAATAGAATACAAATTTCAGAACTATTACAGTAACAAAAATTTTAATATGTCAAAGAAAACACACATTTAAGAAATACATTGGACATATAAGGAAGAAACTTAAATGCTCTTTGAATGGCTCAGAAATCATAATAGAATTCTTCAGTAAATGCAAAAACATTTGGAAAAATCTTTTTCTAAAATATTAGAATTTTTTTCCAATTATCTCTTGTCTTACAAGTCAATATATAATATTCAACACGATACCAATCTGAATTTCAGTAAATTTTTCTAGCTTGGTAACATGCTACTAAAACTCATACAAAAATGTCAATTTTCTAGAGTTCTTGAGAGCAGGGGGGGAAAACATTATTAAGGATAAGTTCAATCAGTGTATGAGATGTTGTAAGTTTACAGTAATTAAATAGAGCAATTGTAGAAACAAAAAAGCCAGTAAGAAACAGAATAGAGTTCAGAAATAGTCCCAAACATGAACAGAGATTTACTCTGTGATAAATATTGGCATAAATTTTTATATCAGTAGAGAAAATATAGATGGCTTATTTGGTAGAATTTTTTTATGACAATTGGTTATACATTTAAGAAAAAAAGACCTGGATCATTATCTCATCAAATACTACAAAATAAAATTCCAAAGTACTATAAACGCATTATGGAACATACAATAATTTAAATTTTACAGTCATTAGAGTCTTTCAAACAGAATCCCTATGCTCTATAGCAGTGGTTGACCAAAGGGCCTGAAAGCCAAATGTGGCCCTCATCTGTTTCTATAAATAAAGTTTTATTAGAACCGTTACACCATTCATTTATGTGTTGTTCACACTACAACCACAAAACTGAGTAGGTGTGACAGAGTCCATATGGCACACTAAATTAAAAATATTTACTATTTGGCTGTTTATAGAAAATGTTTGCTGACTCTTACTCTAAGGAGAATGACTGGGCCAAGGGAACATAAATAAATTAAAGATAAATCTGAATACATAAATACCAACCTTTTACATATAAAAACCCATACAATTAAAATTCAAATAAATTGAGAAAATATCTAAGCTAAAGCAAGTGTTGATATACTGATTATAATATTTTATAAATAAGATCAAGGTCCTAAGAGAAAAATGAGTAAGGTGAATGAAATTGGAGGTCAGAGAAAAAGAAAATACAATAGATCCATAAACACATGAAAAGCAACTCAACTCCTCCAAGACTCAAAGAAATAAAAGTAAAACATCAGTAAGACACATTCAATAAGACACATTCTAACAAATATTTAAAACTTGAAATCAACCTATGTTAATGGAGGCCCCAAGGAAAGAAAATCGGTTATTAAAATATATTTTGACAATGATGTATGACAAATTTTAAAACATGTGCACCTTTTATGCTAGCAACTTTTCCTTCAGATATTTTCTTACTAGGACTCAATATTAGAATCTTGAGTTTCTAAGCAAGTAGTAAAAGAAGCAACTTAAGGAACTATGCATGGGAAATCAGTTAAATAGCTTTTAGTGCATTTATGATATATTATGAATTTTTTTAAAAGGCTGATATAGAACTGTATGTGTCTTGTATGTAATGATATCCCAAACATTCTTGCTATGTTTTGATGTGGTTTATCCCCAGCAAAGTTTTGTGTTTTGGAAGCTTAAACCATACTGTAAGACTACTGAAAGGTAGTGGGACCTTTAAGAGGTGGGGCTTAATAATGGGAGAGAATTGGGTTATGATCTACCTCACAAATGGATTAATGCTAGTTGCATGCAGTGGGTAGAGTTTTGCAGGAGCCATTTATTTCCCAGGATAGTGGGTCAATATAAAAGAGTGAGGCTGGAGTCTCCTTGATCTTTTGCGTTCTCTTTCATGATGTGATCCCTCTCTTGCATGCTTTCTTAAGCAGACAGAAGACCCTCACCTGGGGCCAGAGAGATATGACTGCCTCATCTTGGAATTTCAGCTCCCCAAACTGTAAGCCAAAGTAAATTTCTTTTCTTTATAAAATATCTACCTGCAGGTATTTTGTTATAGCTACAAAACAAATTAAAATAATCCTATTGGAGAAAAATAAAGCAAATTGTAATACAATATTTCCAATCTCAAATATATGTTTATAATACATTTACATGAATATGCATATATACTGTTATATGCATAAATTGGATGGTAACATGAATTTGTTAACAATGTTCATTTCTGCAGAATAGAAATGATGAGTAAAGGATTTCTAGTTTTCTGTCTTTTAAACTTCTGTGCACTTAAATAGTGGGCCTTGAATGCCACTGTTTACAGATTTTTTTTAAATAAAGTCAACTAATATTTTTGAAAAACTACTATAGAACTTCGGATTTACATTTAACAAAGCAAAGTCAGCTCTGTAAAGTAGTTAAGGTGTCTCAGAGACTTGCTACAAAATTGTTTTGTTCATATTTACTTCACCCCAGAAGTACATCTAAAAGGAGGCAACAATGGAAAGAAAATATGGCTCCTAAGTTTGGGTCTCACTCACTTGAATTCTTTCCTGACAGAAATAATATTTATGGGTTAGGGAAGCTGTTTCTTGATGTTGTTAAGTTGAAAAATATTTTATATTAATATATGTATTTGTTTAGCTAAGTTAACTCAGAGAACAAAACTATTTTGCTCTGGTACTTTGGTAATGAAAACATGAGGGTTATCATTTTTGTCTGGCTCAGGTATTACAGTAAAAGAGAAATATCTCAAAACCTTGTTTTTTGAACAGTTATAATATTCTGTAGTATTTGGTATATTGTCAAATTTGGTGATATGCTTTTTCAGAAAACACACTTGGAAATTTAGAGGACAAACTACAGCTTAGGCTTCACCTATGTGGAGGTAAAGAATAATCAAATCAAGTATTCTGGCTCTCTTATAAAGCCTTGTTGTAGAAAGAAAGTTTATATTTGTTCTTTAGCTGTAAACCTAGGTTTTATTAATCAGAAAAACGACAATTGAACTATGCATGGTGACAAATCTTCTAATGATTCAATGAAGGCATCTTAAGTTCCTTACATTACTGTAATTAGATAACCATTTTGTAATTAAGTAAAAATGAAAGATGAACTTTCTCCCTGAGATGAAATAGGGCTAACCATATGAAAAATAGCATATTTATGATTCAAATGAGCCTAAATAGAATTTAAGAGAATGGGACTGAACTTTTCTCTTGAGAAGTATTATTTTTTTTCTCCATGTCAGAAGCACAAATTTAACAAAATATCCAATGTAGTGGGAATTTCAACTACTTATGCCATCCTACTATAACATACTGTTCTGTAAAGTAGATACTTGGTGTAATCCAATTAATTATTAATATTCTGTTGGTGTGATGGTACAGTTTGGAGTAGAGTATAATCATACAAATACAAGTAACCAAATTGCATTGACAGAGTCAGTATATTTACTTGCTCACAGCAAAAAGTGAATTCATAATTTAGGAGGCAGCCCTCTGTCCTTAGATTCTGTTCAAATGATCAACAATAAAGTGCAAACAGAAATGGGCTTGCTTCATTCAATAAGATCCCAGAGTCCAAAAACTGTGATCTGTTTTCTTGCACAAATACCGGAATGGCTATAACCCATGAGAGGAGATTCCCTTTTCCAAGAGCCTTTTTCTAAATCTGCAAAAAACAAAAAACAAAAAACAACCCCCCCCCCAAAAAAAAAAAAAAAAACCACTCTGCACACTACTTTGAAAATTAAATCTCCAGAGAAGCTAGCTGGAATGGAAAAATTGAGCAAACTATATGCTTATGTTTTTTGTTCCTCATCTTCTTCTTGTTCTATTCCCTTCTTGACATCAATTTACTTCTCTCTCAACAACACAATACTCCTCCAGCTTAACCATTCATCTACCATAGAAAAAAGACCAAGGGCACTGTGCTGTACTGTAATACTTTGCTGAAAGACTGATTCTTTTCAGATACAACCCTGATTGAGACCATAGGGCCCCTTTAGTCGACTCTGAAAAGGAATCTGAAGGGCTTCTGGTCCCGGTGATCAATGCATCTGGCTTCCTCTCCAGAGTCTGTGAGTAAGCTGGGAAGAAGATGCCTCCACAGTGAGAGGTCAAACAGGAGATTTTCTTCAAATGAGGAAGAGAGATGTGATAGGAGAGGAAAGTTGCAACTGCAGTGAATTTATGGGCAACATATTAAGACATGGATATTGACATTTTGAATTTATTTTTCAAGCAGATTCCAGTTACTGATAAAGAAGGTACCCAATGGGCCTTTACTTTAAGTACAAGGTGTTGAATGGTTTGGTAAGTAAATGAAATAAGTACCGATCTAAACAATTGGACTTATTTATAGCCAGAAAGTTTATCCTCACCAAACTCATTAGCAAAGTGAGTTAAAAAAAAAAAAGAAAACATTGGTAAGCTGGGGTTGTGGCTAAGTGGTAGAATGCTTGCCTAGTAGGTGTGAGGCACTGGGTTCAATCCTCAGCACCACATTAAATAAATAAATCTTATTAAAAAACCCACTGTGAATGTGGTAGAAATAGGTGATATTTGCCAAGTCTCCACTTTTTTTTCTATACCAGCACTCCTTTTCTACAATTGGATAATCTAAAACATAATGTGAAATCTACATATATAACTTAATACCTTATTTCATTTATTGAACAAAACACCTAATTATTTAGATGTTATTATGTCTATCTTACAAATGAGAAAAGTGCAGTTCAGAAAGTTTAAGGAAATCCCCATCTGTAGAAGGGTTTCCTAGGCTGATATGTGTAACCCAGAATCTATGTTATTAATCATCAATTCATTCATTCATTCTTCTAAGATACAGGTTATTTTGTTTCTTCAAAAAGCTTAAGTATTTTTATTTTTTAGCATGATATTGTGATTGATTTAACTTAATTTCATTGTGAGAATGAAATTAAGGCCAGTTGGGTAATACATACAACCACTAAGACTGTTAACAGGGCAAAGACTGGTAGTATAAACTCTGTGTTCCCATGACACTGTTTAGTTATTTTTTTCCATGGTAAAAACAACAATGTGGTGGGTGGTCCAACTATTCCTTTTTCCAGGAATCTGCCTCAGTTAGACATTACATTTTATGTTTAGTGGCCTAAGCTCAATCATGATGTGCAGTGTAGTTATGGGACGTGACACATGATATCAATGAGCAGAAGCCACAGCAAGCAAAATCCAAGGAGACAAAGTAAAACACACACACACACACACACACATACACACACACACAAACATACACACACACTCCCCTATTGCCAGAGGAAGATACATGAGAAATATACATGCAACCATGAGGTTGAAGCTATTCTGGGCTGGAGAAAGAGGTAGCTGAAAAACTTAGCTGAGGTCCTCAGTAACAGTTCAAATGAAGACCTGAATAACCCTCCTGGATCCTCCTCCTAATGGCTCAAGAAATACTAAGGAGTTTCTATATTTTGACTACCTAAATATTTTGCCAGAGCTGCATTCTTTTTAGCCACAAAGAGATGATGTGTAACCTTGGTGTGAAGACTGAGTAAGCATTATTGCTCTGCTGATAAGCACATTATTTCTTTAGACAGTGGTTGTTTCCTTTTGGAGTCTCTTCTTTAGAACTTGGCAGGTCTCTCTGCTTTTCCTATGCTAGCTCAGACCATGCTATGCTATATGTTGGTTTGACAACACATGTTGAATTTTACCTCATGATTTGGATAGTAGAGTAAGCCTGGATTTGCTGCATATTAGTATGATTTATAGAACACAGAGCAGATGAACTCAGGAAACCCCCAAGGTGTGTAAATAATAGTAAATAGAGGGATTTACAAAATATGTTCCAAAGTTCTGCTGTAGTAACCTACCTATTGGTATTCTTTAAATTAAAAACAAATTGTTGAAACGTTAGCAGCAACATAAGTTCCTTTTTTTAAAAAAAAATAAATGGACAAAGTTCAAATATGAAAAACAGATTCTCTGGTTCTCTGAGTGCAGAGAACTCCATGGTCTTTAAACTTAGCTTTTAAAAAGGGTGAAAATGCAGTGTTACTCCTTTGTACAACTAACATATTCCATGATAAGGATAATGGTAATAATAATGCACAGCATTTCATATTTTTTCATTGTTTTCATAGACATTCTCATTTGATCCTCTCTAAAGCACTGTTAAGTCTAGTGATAGAAAAGGACACAAAGCCATAGATGTGAACTACCCAGGAGTATACCAGAGAGCAGTCAGGCTCTCTCATCTGTCTCACACTCTTATGAGTGTGTTGTTATTGAAACACACATCTCTCTCTCTCTCTCTCTCTCTCTCTCTCTCTCTCTCTCTCTCTCTCCGAGCTAGAAAATCTTGAAAATGAGACAAGATAAAAGGAATATTGGCCTCCATCCTAGATTCTAATGTCACATATCATGCTCTTCCTTTAGAACAGATGTAATGTGCCAGAAAAATGGGAAATTTAGCCTGCAGAGAATAATTTGAATATTTTTTGGATGACATTTCCCACTAAAGAAGACCTATAGCTAGCTAACTTTATAAAACAACAACAACAACAACAACAAACTACCCACCTTGCTATCTATAGATCATCATCTATCAGCACAGAACTACCTTCACATTTCAGATATATTGCTTAAAGTCAACACTTGGCTTTGATACTCAAAATTGACCCCAAACCCCATCAGACGACATCTGAAGAAGGAAAATGAAGACTTTTCTGGTATAAGGATTTAACAGAGTTCTGAGTTCTTGTATAAAGCAAAAGTTTCTCATTCATAACAAATAGTAGACATCAGCTGGGAGGTTGACTGCTTTTCTGCTATTTCCTACAATAAAGTTTCTATCTATCTCTTCTTTCCCTCTTTATCTACCTGTGTCTCTCTAGCTATCAGTTGTACATGCTTTTGTAGATATTTTCAGGAACAGCTTTTTATCTGGAGAATATGGCTGCCTGAAAGAGTTATAGAATATAACAAAAGCTTTACCCCGAAGCTTCGATGCATTACAAAAGCTTGCACTTGGATAAGAGAAATATTGAGCCTCAGGTGACTGAGAACACTTACTGTTGGTTGCATAACGTATGGCGGATGAGGCATCCATGAAGTACTCTGGACCTATATCAAACAGCATTTATTAGCACAAAGCAATCACAGAGAGAACTGGTTCTTGTGTTCAGTGGAGTCACACTAGGTCATAAGGAAGTGGATTCCATCTGACTTTACAGCTAATTAATGCTCAAAACTAAGGATCAAAAGGGAATTCTTAGACCTGAGTAATTTGGTCCCTGAGACAATGAAATAAAGCAACTTCCCATTTCACTGGCTGGCTTCACTTTTAGTGTCCACATGGACGAGACTGGATCTTGAAGCATATTTGAGGTTGGTATTGAAGATTCAAGACTTAGAAGGCCTCAGAGACTATTTGCAGGTCAGTTCCCAGGTATACCCTGGCAAATAATGAAGGAAGCAAGAGTTAACTGCTAGACCTCCTCTTTTTCTCTCTTTGGTTGTGACTTTAAATCCTCAGGTGATCCCAATCTTAGAAAAATGTCCAAGCAGCAAAAGTGGTATTTAAAAAAATGAAGAAATAAACCAGAAAATTGTGAGGAGTGCTTTGGGCTAAACCCAAGTTAAACAAGTTTGGAAATTCTTTTTTTTTTCTCTCTCTCTCTCATGGCAATTGGTATAGAGAATAGAAATGTGCATTTGAGCCAGCCAGCTCTTCTTAAAGGTATCATGTATCAGTCAAATGAGAAAGTCAGACTGTACAAGCTGACTGTCACATAGGAAACCATGAAGATTTTGTTTTCCAATACACTCACACCAACAAAATTGCCAATTCACTTTACATTATGAAAACATAAAAGTGGTGAAAAGCCAAGAGTCAACAACATGGGAAATTGCTGTAATCTCTTTTTTTTGAAAGAAAAGAACTAGAGTTAAATTTCACATATGAGCCCTCCCAAGTGAAGTGTCTTTTCTGTGCATTTTTTATTCATATCTCCAAAGTGCTCTACACTGTGGCTTAGTGGGTGGTCTTGGCTGAAGCAGAGACCAAGATTAGAAAAAAGAAAGCGCGCACACACGCGCATACACACACACACACACACACGCACACACAAACACACGCGCATGAACACACACGCTGGCCTGCAGGAAGAATAAAAACTGGATAGCACCTGCATATGGCCTCATGGGTCCCAAGGAAAGACAATTAAGAAATCAGCCTTTCTAGGACCCCCTAATGCAATTCAAACAAAAGTCCATTCCATTCGCCCATGGGTATATTTCAAGAGTGTAGAAAAAGAGTGAAAATGATCTGCTTCAGGGGGAATCAGTGAAAGAAAAATGCACATAGTCTTAAGTTTGATGCTCTGATAGCTGGGACATCCTGAAATGAAGTATGCAGTGGCTCAATAAGGTGAAACTTCACTGAATTAGTAGCAGTCAGCACCATGATAGTTTTACCCACTGTAAAACGTCCAACCCCACCATTTGCAAAACACAGAGAAGCACATGCTGGTTCTCTCTTTCACAACTTTTTTTAAAAAAGAAATACTTCCTAGATATAGCATTTATAGGCATTTTCTAATCAGAATTAGAAGAGTTGTTTGAAGAATAACTAGGTAAAGAGAAGAAGGGAGTAATATCACATCTCTCAAAGGAATAATGAATATTTTTTTTTCAGGGAAAAGTGTGACTATTTCAATCCACCTGTGCACTTGGAATGACTGGTCGCAACATTTGGTTTAAGACACATTGGGTCTCAGATTTTCTTGTGTTCCAACATGTGGAATCACGGAGATCCCTTTTGATCTCTCTGGAACTGAGAATGAAATATAAACAGGGAGCAGGAATCACTTTTACCACTTTGATAATTTTGCTTATTTGGTGGGGGAAGTATGATTTAACCTCTATCTGTGTAGCTGTGACAAAATGAGATGACAATGGTGAAATATTCTAGAATAAGTGAAGGGATTGCTAGAAATGTGCTTTTCGGAAAGACACAATAGGGAACATGAACAACCAAAATAACAGACAACAAATAAAATAATTCCCCAGTGGTAAGAGAGCTGTACTAACAGTGGCTGGCAAGTTGCATAATCATAAAAACTCAGCAGGAAGAATGAAAAGCATGTTGGATTTTATTATTCAGTGAATTGATGCAAACAGGCCCTAGAAAGTATAGACTAATTCATAACTTGAGCATTATCACACTAAGAGGAGACTATAGTATATGAGGACATTTTTTTTTCGATTAATTCTAAATGTGCCCTTTTTGCCTCTACATAGTGAATTACTGGTAAGGAAGATCTCTCCTGAGGTGCAGGTGAATCAGACATACCTGGTATGTGGAGACAGGGGAAGCAGCAATGAATGGCGTGATAGATGTCTGTGGAATCATGCGGTTGGTTGCAATACTGTACGGTGAAGAATAAAATCTGCAAACAGAAAAAAAAAAAAGGAAGAAGAAGAAGAAGATTTCATGAAGCTTCTGAACGCCTGGCTACTGATCAATGCTACTGAGCACGTTTTAGAAAGACAAGGGTTCCACCCTCATGATTTTCCACCAACTCTTAATAGGAGCATCCAGGGGATTAACAGTATTGGATTCCACTAAGAGAAGTCAATCATTGAACAAAATGACTACTTCAAGTCATTATATAAAATTAGCTGCAAAAAAATCTCTCTAATGCCAGGTGAATATAACAGTAATTTAATCAACAAGATCAGAAAATCCATGGTCATCATTCTTTTCAAAAAAGGTCAAGCCATTCTAAAGCTCTGTGGGCGAAAGGCAAACGAAAACACCAAGTTTTGTGAAGATGGCTAATATACCAACAGGAACTGTATCTGTCTCTTTATTCAAGAAATAAGGATCAGTTCTTAGGAAGTTCTGGATAGTTTTGTGCTAGACATTGTGCCCTCATGCAGAGAATTCTTTCTCCACGAAAAGAGAAGAAAGAGGAAAATTAGTGTATAAAAATAGGAATATTTTCTGGATTCAGTGAAGATGGAGAAACTGGATCTATATGACAGACTCTTGGAGACTCTGGGGTCCTTCATAGAACAATTATAAAGTGATACTGAGCAAAATCAGGATTTCACATGCCACAAGTGGGATGATTCTTCTGGAGATCTAGTAATGAGTGGATCCTAGAAATAGAAATAAGTTGTATGCCCTTCTTTCTTCAGGATGTACCTTTGAATTCATGAGTTGCTTGATGCTCAAATTCATCAGCAGAAATTTAAGTCATTTTTTTCTCCTTCCTATAAGTGAAAGGCTAGAGTGGCAAGCCACAGAACAAATAAAACCAGGTTTCCTGGGATGGAGTATTTTGCTGATGTAAGGACTGAGAGAGAAAAATGAATATCAGGGATAAAGGAATCATTACTTGAGTTTTACCATATGCCTATCAAAAATCAATTACTATGTTCATTTTTTTAAATTATTGAGACAAAGTCCTAATAAGCCTTAGTAGTCACTGATGTTTTATTCATAGAGAATTTCCTAGGTTATTTGAAAAGGAAGCATTTCCTGAGACTGCTATTGAATGTAGACAAACGAAAAGTAAAGGTTGCCAGGATTTAAGGAGTAAATTCTTCAAGTAAGGATTAGGGGTTGATAGTCTTAACTTTATTTTATCTAGTTTTTAACAAGAATTTTATGAGGCCACACACTTTTAATATCTAAAATAAAAGTATACCTGAAAAATAATTAGTCCATTCTACATTATATCATTTCTATCCAGTGGACCCCTAAATTTATAGTTGTACATTTTTTTAAAAAAAAATATATATATGGCTACATGTCTATTAGGATGGCAAAACAAAGCAAAACAAAACAAAGCTGGGTGCTGACAAGGATTCAAAAAAAGTAGAATTCTCATTCATTGCTCCTGGAAACGCACAATAGTGCAGCCATTTTAGAAAACAGTTTGACTGTTTCTTAAAGTTAACAGTACACACATCATAAGACTCAGGAATGTCACTCTTCTCAATAAAAAAATTCATGAAAATTTTTTCTTTAAACAAAGAGATTAATGTGAATGTTTATAGAAGCTATGTTTATATTTGCCTGGAATTAGAAAGACCTTAAATGTCATTGAACTGATTGATAAACTATGGTGTATTCATGCAATGAAATACTATTAGGGGATTAAAAAACAATACGGTCACCCCTTGGTCTCATGTGTGATTGGTTCCAGGACCCACCACAAATACCAAAATGCAAGGATGCTGAAGTCCCATGTATAAAATGGGGTAATGTTTTCATTGATTCTGAGTACATTTCCTATATTCTTTGTGTTCCCTCTTAATTACTTATTACACCCAGTACAATGTAAATACTATACAATTAGTTGCTATTCTGTATTATTCAGGAAATAATGTCAAGAAAAAAGTTTGTGTATTTTTAATACAGACATATTTTTTCCCCAAATATTTTCTCTCTTAGTTGAATTAGTGGGTGTGGAATCCACAGACAGTGAGGGTTGAATGTAACTACTGGTACAGTCAAAATGATGACTCTAAAGCAAATTATGCTAACTAAAAGAAGTCAGACTCAAAGATTGTATACCATATAATTCCATTTATATTACACATGAAAAGTCCAAACTATAGAGGCAGAAATAGATGAATGGGGGTGGGAGAAGGGGTCTATTTGTTGTTGTTGTTTTGTTTTTGGTACTGAGGATTGAACTCAGGGGCACTCAACCACTTAGCCACATCCCCAGCCTTATTTTGTATTTTATTTACAGACAGGGTCTCACTGAGTTGCTTAGTGCCTTGCCATTGCTGAGGCTGGCTTTGAACTCGCGATCCTCATACCTCAGCCTCCTGAGCTGCTGGTATAACAGGCATGTGCCACAGCACCCGGCTAGAAGGGTCTAATTCTAAAGCAATAGGAGGTGATTTGAGAATGGGCTACAGCTGTACAATACCTTGATGGTTGTTGAGGTTACACAGTTGTGTAGGTTTGTCAAAATTATAGAATGATACACTGAAAAGAGTGAACATACTAAGTTATATGCAGTTGTCTCTTTTAAAAAGACAATTATTATTTAAGAAAGCGTCCATCTCTCCAATTTAAAAATATATTAAGCATTTTCTATGTGTATCAAAGATGGATAAGACTCTGAAACATCCCTAAGAGTTTCTCTAAGAGTCACTCAAACTACACCTTGTTTCCACTCCCATCACCCTAACAGCTCTCCAAAGGATTTTAATTGCAATAAAAATAAAATTTAAACTCCTTGTCCTGGCCAGTTCAATCAGGGTACCTATTGCTTATCTCTCAGATATTTTCCTACCTCATTCCTACTTGGTCAACTATGATTCAACCCCACTGACTTCTTCTCTCCCTTGATCTCCCCCAAGGCTACTCAACTTATTATTCTTCCGCTCTAGAATGCTCACTTCCCCAAACTCCCTAACACTGCCTCTTTTTCATCTTTGGGCTCACTTGACTGTTTCTTCTTTAGAGAGGCCTGTAGGTGATGGGGCAATGGCTGCTTGTTCTCCAGCTCCTTTTTATTATGTATTTAATGTCTTCTTTGTTCTTATCTATGTGAAGTCATAATTTTTAAAAATTTATTTACATATGTTATGGATTGAATGTTTGAGCCTCATCCTCACTCAAATTCTTAATGTGGAAGTCCTAACTGCTAGTGTAGTTGTATTCGAGGAAGATCTGGAAGCAGCTATTTAGAATTAAATGAGGTCATAAGGTTGGGACCTAGATTGGATAATATTAATGTTTTTAATAAAAAGAGACAGTAAAGAGCTTACTGTTTACATGCCTTGGAAAAAAGCCATTTGAGGATACAGTCCACACATTGGGAAGAGAGCTCTCACCAAAACCTAACCACCAGGGAGCTTGATCTTGAACTTGTAGCATTCAGAATTTGTGAGAAGGCAAATTTCTGTTGTTTCTGTTGTTTAAACCACCCACTCAATACACTTTCTCAATGCATCCCAGACTGTGAAATGCAATGTCTTTATCAATGATTTCTCTCTTTAGAATGTTAGCTCAAATAGCAGATGCTTTATAACTATTGAATACTGAATGAATGAATACATGCAGAGCAGCTTGGGGAATTAAATGGTGATTACGGTACAGGATGGCCAATGCCCAGAAGACAGGAATAGAAAAAATGGGTCCCTGAAACCAGGTAGGAAGCTAAGAGATAAGAGCCCAGAGAACACAGTCCAGCATTGCATACTCTGTTTTCTATGCATACAAAGACAATAGTAACTAGACAAAAGTCCTTTTCTATGAAAAACATGGTTTGCATTTAATAACCCCCTTTAGGTCTTACTTTTGACAGGTCTTATCTATGAGACAGTTAAACAGAACGACTGGTCCCAGGGATCATGAAGACATGACAGGCTCCCAAGACCACTCAAACAACAGTCATTCTCTTATACCATGTAGTAGTTTAACTTCCGGTAGAAATTCAGGTTTAACCTCTTATACCGACAGAGAAAATCATGCATCACATTTTAGCATGGCTGGTCTATTTTATAAAATGTACCAATTGGAGTATTAAAAATGAAAGCAATAAAAATTGGATTGACAGGAAGAGTTTACAGGAAATTCCATGGGGAAAACTGAGAGCAGAAACATAAAGAAACCAGCCAAGTAAACTGATACTAACAAAAGGAACCCTTGGGGGAAAATTTAATGCATTTTTTTTCTATCTGTGCTAATCCTACCCATCAAATGAGAACGATATTTCATACTTCCTAGCAAGTTCCAATACTGCCACTCAAGTCAGAGTCATTTAGAAGGGAAAATGTACTAGGAAGAATGGACTGAGCACAGCATACTATCTTGATCCTCTAATTCTGGTATCTGAAAATAAGCTCTTCTCAAGCCCAAACACAAACCAGATGAATTTACAGAAAGCCCTTGCTTAAGCCAGGACAGGAGGGACTACTAGTGTGTCTGAGGCTTAAAGGTGCTATATCTAAAGAAAATACACAGACTCAAAGGGAGAACTGTAGAATGTGCTTTCCAATCTCTTAGCTTTTTCCTATTCCCTGTCATGTGTCCATATCACAGTCTGAAAATACTTTCTATAAGAGGCATCACCTCAAAAAAATTAGAACATCCCAATAAACCTTCAGGCAGAAGTGACATGTTATTGGGGAACAGGAAAGAGAAAATTGACAAAACGTTTTAGCCATAATAATAGATTAAAGGTAGTTCCAAACATGTGCCCTTATGCTTTTATATTTGTTAACCCATGCATTATACCTTGCAAAATCCTGTTACAGAAAACTGAGAATGCACTGCTCAACACATTTTCCTGAAATCAGTTTACTCTCTTAAGAGAGATTTCTTTGACAAGATTCACATAATACAATGAATGTAACAAGGACCCCTTTTATATTTAGCTTTGTACTTCTAAGCCAGAGGGGATTTTTCCCTCCAAGGGACATTTGACAGTGTTTGGAGACACTTGCCACAATCTGGAGAGTAGATGCTAGTGGCATGTGCTGTGAAGAGGTCCAGGATGTTGCTACTCCTTGCAACATGTAGGAAAGCTCTCACAGCAAGATGATCTGGTCCAAAATGTTAATAGTGTTGAGATGGAGGAAACTGGACTTTGGCATAAGGGCTAGCTTCCTCTGGAGAGGTTTCACACAAACAAAATACCAAATGCCAAAGTGACTAAGAGAAGTTAACTAACCATGAACTCTAAGATGGCCCTTGAAAACTTAATATTTCTTTTCTTTTTAAAAAATATCTTTTTTTTAGATGTTATGGACCTTTATTTTATTCATTTATTTGTATGTGGTGCTAAGAATCAAACCCAGGGCCTCACACATGCTAGGCAAGTGCTCTTACCACTGAGCCCTGAAAACTTAATATTTCTAATGAATGTGAAAAGTTCCATGGTAATCTGGCAGTAAAGGCAGGGAGCCTCTGTAAGTCCAGAAAATGCAAGTGTAGGTCACTAATAGGATATTATTTTGCCTACAGAAAAGTCATCTTCGGGGGATTTGGCAGTCAGTAGTAATATGGTGAAATCTTATTTCACTGATAATAAAAACAACATGAATGTATCAATAACCCCAGGGTAGGATATTTTTTTTCTTATAGAAAAAAAACTATGAAATCCTATTTACACACTGAAATAAACAGCACAGGCTTGTGTTTCATGTCTGCAGGCTATATTGTTAGAGTCAGAACCATGAAGGCTACCCTCAGGGTAACAAAAGAGCACAAGATTAATAAGTTATTGGTCATTTTTATTGTAATGCCAACGTATCCTTCACATTAGATTTCTTTCCTGGTACAATAAGATAAGGCTTCTGTATCACTTAATATCAAGTGTTCATATAAAACAGCTGGCAAACCAATGTTATAGAAAATATTCTTTTTATATCTCCCCCAAGAATACATTTTATTCAAATAAAACAATCCAAGAGGGTCTCACACAGCATCTCTCAGTGAAAAGGGCACAGGAATGATGAGATTTTGAATATGGGAGGGATTGTTCCCCACCTCCTATGCTCATATTTGAAAGTGATGGAATTTCATATTGAACTGCTAAAAAAGCAATAGGGCAAGAGTAATAACAAATTATAGAGTTATGCTAGAGAGCTTTGAAAGAAGGACAGGAATTTTTATTCTTGCAAGTTACCCTCTTGGAAAAAGTATGCAGCTTTTTTTTTCCTTTTCTAGAGTGACTCAGATACTTCTTCACTCTAACCTCCAAAGCCTTAGATAGAAGTGACATTGAACTAATTCTTTTAAACGTGGTAATTGGATAGATTCAGGCAGATGACAGAACCAACATTTTCCGCTGACTAAATGCAAACAGCACACATTTACCATGGTCCAGTGACAAAATGTTTGTTCTTCATTAGGTAACAATCAAGCTAAATGTGAGAGTCTTTATTTCAGTTTCTTTGCTCTATTAATGTGGACGTGTTGGGACTCAGAACATTTAAATCTTTACACAGTGCGAGGTTCCAGCTGCAACCCAGCCACATATTGGCTTATGATTCTCAGAAAGGCCTGTGGAAGCATGTAGTTATAGGACACTACAGGATTATAAAATATGTCCTTCAACCAGGACTTCTATAAGTGGGACTTCTGTAAGAGGACAAACTCATGTTAGTACTCATCCTGAAGCCACTCGATGAATGCCTCACTGGAACACAAATCCCTATCCTCTGTGTCCAATGGAACTAATTTGCCTCATTTAAAAATATATAAAAAGGTTAACAGTGAAAAATATTTCCCTTCTGCCTCTATTTCCCAGTTCTCCATTGGCTCTTAGCACAAAATGATTACTACCCTTTCTTGTATCCTCTTGCAAAATATTTCTCATATATATATAAAAACATGAATATGTACATAAATCTCTTAGTACTTTGTGTTTTGCTTTCTATATCACATCAGAACTGTGTACATGTCCTTTGTAATTAGTGTGAAAATTTCTTTTCTCAAATTGTATGACAAAAATAACTTTCAATGGTACAACAGATAGCAATTTTTAAAAAGTTTTGAACTCAAATGAATCAACATTAAATAATCCTTAATAGTACTAACCAGATTGGAGTGAGTTGCAACTGTGTCTTTGGGTACCATCCTCTGGTCTGCCCATGGTATAGAACTAGCTTCTTCCCCACAGTATTACATATTAAGTATTTTTTTTCTGTTTCTCTATTATTTTTGAGTTGGGTTTGACTGATAGATGGAATACAGCCGGGTGAATAGGGAATAGCACACTTTATTCTAGACGTTTACTTTAGACATTCCTTGGTGTGCTGAGTAGTTATCTAAATCAGCTTCTATACCTTTATGAAGTGCCAGCGTTAACCTAAGGGACAGTATGTTGAGAAAATATTTGCAGCTATTTTGACATCTTAGGTGTGTAGAAATGGTTGTTCTGCCAGTGCAAATGTTACCATGTGAGGCAATAAAAACCAGAGATGAGCACAATATTTTTAAAAATTATCTCTATTAAAAAGAATCAAATGAATCATATTGCTTAGCTATCATCTCTCTATTTCTTTCAGTTTCACTGTAGTATATAAAATTTCTATCATCTCATCATCAATAATACAATGGATAGTTTAATGCTTTCAAAATTCCATTCTCAACCCAGGACATCACATATTCGGGGGCACTTTGCTTGGGTGACACTAGATGTTGTATTTACAGAGAATCAGGTTAAGATGTCACATGGGAGCAGCTTGAGTAGATGGCTGGGGTGAGGCAGGGATTTCCCTGATGTCAACTCTCTAAAAGAAGCAGGTATCACCAGACAGATTTCCCACTTTTTTTTTTTGGACTAGGGATTGAGCTCAGGGGCACTCAACCACTAAGTCACATCCCCAGTCCTTTTTTATCTTTTATTTAGAGACAGGGTCTCACTGAATTGCATAGGGTCTCGCTACCCTGTCAAGACTGGCTGTGAATTTGTGATCCTCCTGCCTCAGCCTCCCAAGCTGCTGGGAGTACAGGCGTGTACCACCACACCTGGTCAGAGTTTCCACTTCTGAGTCGGCATTCCCAATGCTGGGTTAAACAGTTTATTCAACTTTATTTTTTTAAAATTATTATTGTGCCTGGCATTGAACCCAGGGGTGCTTAAATACAGAGCAACATCCTCAGCCTTTTATTTTATTTTTATTTTGAGACAGGGTCTCACTAAATTGCTTAAGTCCTCCCTAAGTTGCAAAGGCTGGCTTTGAACTTGGAATTCTCCTGCCTTAGCCTCCCAAATTACTGGGATTATAGGCATGCAACACTGTGCCCAGTTTAAAAACTGTCTACTCAAAAGAACAAGACATAGTGAACTTCATCAATGAGTTAACAGTCCAGCAGGGATGCAAACACGTGTGTCAATAGCTATGTGATGAAAAGGCTAATTGTGACATATATTGTGGGATTGCCACAGAATGCAACAATATCATCAGTATTTACAATGCTGATTATGTTACACCACACCAATTTCCTTTAATCCTCACACAGTCTTATGAAAGGATATTAGCACTGTCATCTCCACCTCACAGAGAAGGAAACTGAAGTAGTGTGTGGTCTCGTATTTGGTAAATGACAGAACTTGGATGTACTTCAGGGGAGCTGGTTCTGAATTCTGTTCTCTGAACCATTGCTTATACTATTTCTCTGATGACCAATTGTATAATAGCTGTGCCTAGTATCATTTGATGATGTCCCTGAAATGAATACTTTTTAAAAACGTGTGTGTGGTGGGGGTGATTAGTGGGTGTCACCATGTCTGAACTCAGGTAGAGAAAATCCCTTAAGTAACAAGACCCAGAGTGCACTGTGATGTTCTGAGAACCACAGTTCAGCTGCAGTAACCCATGTCTGGAATTCCTTTTGGGCTACCTGGGGGATTCTGAATTTCGTTCTCTGGTTAGTAAATGTTACTCAGAACTTCAAATCAGGTAGGTATGTGATTCCTGTGATTACGTTGACTTTTACAAATTATTCAATATGTGGTGTATATACACAATGGAGTTTTACTCAGTCGAAAAGAAGAAAGAAATTGTCATTTGCAGGAAAATGGGTGGAACTGAAGAGAATCATGTTAAATGAAATATGCCAGATTCAAAAAGTCAAGGATCATGTGTTTTCTCTTGGATGTGGAAGCTAAAGAGAAAAAAAGGGAAATAAGGCGGGGATTTTGTGAAAATAGAAAGGAGACCAGTAGAATAAAGAAAGAGGACTAGGAAGAAAAAGGGGAAGTACTGGAGAATGAAATTGATCAAATTATGTTATGTGCATATATGCATTTATCATAATAGATCCCATTTTTGTAAAATTGTAACACATCAATCAATAATCTTTAAAAAACAAAAATTTTTAAAAGCAACAGGAAAATCATTTGGAGAAGCTATATTAGAGGCAGGTAAATGACAATGTAGTACAGGTATATAATGGTGATTTGATTAATTCCCCCAGTGGCAGGAGGGAAGGCTGAGCCGATGATACAGTTTAGATATAGAAAGAACAAAATCTAATGAAAATTTTGATCATGGCGAATGTAGAAGAATCCAAAAGAAAGAATCCACACTATAATCTGGATTTGAAAGCCTAAGTGACTTTTAGAGTGAATTTTTTAAACAGGAAAGATAATTTGATAAGTATTCTCCACTTAAATTTGTGTGGTTTGTATCGTGAAGTGTTGATGAAGATCATGACCTCAGTTTGGGACTTGCAAAGACACATGTAAACAGTGGCAGGGCTCTGAAGCTTTATGTACTAAACTGTGAGGTCTTTAGTTCCTAAAAATAAGTTAAAAAAAAAAAAAAGCAGGTAGAAGGGGAAGAATCAGAAGAGGAAACTGAAGGCAGTAAAATGAGGAGCATGAAGAAATAGCAAAGAGTGGATCCAAGAGAAGAGTTTCAAAACAGTATAAATGGTGAATTAAAAAAAAATCAAATGTATAAGATGTTAAATATGTAAGTGGACTAAAAACTGTAGTTACAACTGTCAAATTTGGAGATCTCTGGGGACACCAACAAGAGAAATTCCTGTGAGTTTTGGTCTAAAATTCACATTTCAACAGGCTGAATCAGAAAAGACTAAGGACAACAGTTGTGTAGAATACTGAAGATGTTTATCAGGAAAGAGAAGATCTGGTTGCTATACAGAGGGTCCTGCCAGTGGAAAGGATTATTTTGTTTCCAACATCTTTGTAGGTGGGGGGGAATTGAAGTGTATAATGTACAGAATAAAAGTAATATTTTATGGGCAGCAATGTGTTGAAAAGAGAGACTGATTTATGGAATAAAGTTCTTTATTTTATGAGATTAGATAAAAAATCAATAATTTGGGCTGATGTGGTGGCACATACCTATAATCCCAGCTACTCAGGAGGCTGAGGCAGGAGGATCACAAATTGGAGGCCAACCTTGGCAACTTAGTGAGATCATGTCTCAAAAGAAAAGACTAAAATAAAAGGGCTGAAGGTGTAGCTCAGTGGTAGAGCACTTCCCTATCATGTGTAAGGCCCTGGTTTAATACCCGCTTCCACACTAAATAAATAAATAAATAAATAAAAGAATGTGGGTACTTTTAGCATCAAAGGTTTGTTCTTGAGTAAACTATTCATCATTGAGACTATTCAAGTGGGAGTAGGAGCGGGCATTTGATGGTCTATATCAAATACCATTGCTTCTGTATCGCTTTCCCTTTATGCTAATTGTCAAGGGCATCAGACTCTCCTTAGAGTAAGAGACTTGCATTTGACTCCCAGCTCTTCCTCAGACTGAATGGCCTCATTTACTTATCTGTAAAATGGGAATGTTAGTACTCACCAAAGGAGTTATCATTAGTTCATGAAATAAACCATTCAAAGTATGTTCGTGTGCGCTTTTAAATTTTGCTTCAGAATCAGCCAGCAATACAGTACATTTTAGAGATAACTGAAAGTTATATGGAAAACAGATAACATTTGTGAGTTAGTATTAATTACAGTGTATGTGACAATGATATTGTCATTGTGGCATAATGTCTGTAATTTTGAAGATGTGTATTGAATAATTTAGGGGTGAAGTTGGTTATGATGTCTAAATTTTGCTTTGATATGGTCCAGCAAAAATATCTATTGATCTAAATAGTGATTAACACAATTGTAATTCAATAATTAAGTGTATAATTAAGTATAAAAATAAGTTATCCTATTTCTATCTTTAACAACATAAACTCTATGATACGAGGACTAGGTACATGTAGGTCACTGTGCATCTTCAATCCCTGACATATAGTCTTGGGAAACAGGTAGACTCATATTTGCATAAGAGATATACACACATACAAATATGTAGGTATGAATACACACACGTGTATATATATATGAAACACTGTAAAACATTAGCACTTGCTGAATCTAATGAGTGGGCATACAGGTGTTTATGTAACTATCATTTCTGTTTCTCTGTATGTGTACCCATTTTCAAAATAAATTACTTACTCTAACAATATGTATTCATTTAACTCTCAAATCAGATATATCCATTTGAATCAATGCCCCACTGAATTAAAAATATCAAGTAATTTGTAAATAGTGTATGTTCAGTAAATGTCACTCCTTCTGTTATAGCACCTATATTGTGTCAGTCACTTAGCACACTATGTCTCATTTCATAGCTTTTGAATTAACTATTATGTCTCAGCTATGCAACTTAATTCTAGAGGACTTTCTTGGCTGGGTCTTTACTTTTCTCAACTCACTAAGTCTAAAGTGCTTTTGTGGGGGGGGGGCGGGGGTAAGTAAATATGCTTGTTGGCTAAATAAATGGATATCTTTAAGCTTCACTCCTGGAGGGAAATCTACATCAACAAGGGGACAAAGGCCCAAACTTACACCCTTGTTTATTACCAGTGGTTAACTCTTCATGGAAGGTGGACTGCAAAGTTCTTGCAGGAGGATGTCTTCTCGAATACTGTGATCTTTAACATCTATAGGACATAGCACTGTGCCTGGTAGACTCCCTGGATGTTTGTTGAATGGATGAATAAATGACTGGTGGAATGAATGATGGTAAGAATAAGAGATAATTATTTAAACACTCAACGTCTTAGTGATTTCATTAGAGGTCACTGACCAAATAGAAAAATGGAATTTAATTCATTCTATCTTTTATATTGATCTTCAATGAGGCCTTCATCACAATTGATTCTTTAAGAAGATTGAAAGAAATGGGGGAAACCCAACATAAAAGGCTGTGAAAATACAATAAGCAACCAACCAAAGAATGATTATTGTTGATTATAAGACAGTCAAAGCAGAGAGAAAGCAAGAGGAGGTGAGAAAAGAGTTCCAACTAAAGATACTCTGAATCCAAGGAATTGTAGAGAGGCCAGACCATGTAGATTAACAGTCTTATTTTTCAGAGGAGGAATTTAAAGCTAACTAAGAGGCTAATTAAACTGAAGAATGAGGACACAATCACCTGAGTTACTACCCTGACTTCTGTCTATGACCATTACCCAGACTATCAGAAGGAAAGAGAAAAAAAGCATTATTGATGTAGGAATTAACCCCAGGCACACACTTGAAATTATTGAAAGCTAATTTCTATAATGATTATCAGAGGTGTCACTCTTCTCCTAAAGAAACACAGATAATTCTCACTGTACCTATACTTCCCTCTTCACATCCAGTTCTTCACTGTGTCTCATTACTGGGGGAAGTGGTGGGAGGAGATTAGAAGTTTAAAAAAAAAAAAGAAAGAGAAGGGCTTCCTGTAGACAGAGGAATTGTGCAAATAGAGATCAGAATCACATGTGGGAATAAAAATTATTCCAATGTTAAAAAAAAATAACAAAATAGTCTGGTTTAAATAACTGACACAAAAACAAAACATATTTGACCCTTTTTTCTTTGGTACTCACTCAGACTTCAAGCTAGCAATTAAGACAGAGAAAATATATATGGTCGACTTACCCGTTCTGTATGGCGGCTGTGGGGTCATAGGTCAGAGCCATGCCAGCCTGCACATGGGGGGAGAGGGGAGGAAACAAGTCTCAGTATTTTTATTAGAACACCCAAAACATTCAGTTCAAAGATTTCTATCTTTACTTTTCATGATTTGTGTTTATTTTCTCCTATATATTACTTCACACTTACTGCCCAAACTAGCACAAACCAGACTCCCACCAGTGAGTTGGGAGTTTAGATAATATATCCAGACAAACCAAGGTGCATTGGAACTTGGATGATTTCCATTTCTACTTCATAAACCATCCGCTGTCTAATTTGGTATCCTTATAATTTCTCACTAGTGTCAAGAGCAGCTCTTGTGGGTTTCGTGGCTGGCACGAAAAAAAGGAAGAATGAATCCTGTACTCTGGATAAAAATAAGAGAGACTTAAAATGTATTCAACCTGGTAGAAGAAACTTAGGAATTATTTATTTTTAAAATAGATCCCATGCAGGGAATGAATGACAAAGCGCTTGTCATATGGATTTCTAGTACCTGTTCTATCAAGTATGGTAGGAAAGGGAGATTATTTACATATGACAGAAATTTTAGGCCACATGGCTAATAACGAGGTAGTTTTGTTCTGTTTCTAAGAATAAGGCCACCTCTGAAAAGCTACGCTTCTGTAACCTGCCATGTTCTCAGAAAAGAATACAAGCTTGAGGATTGCTGGTTCATAGCCTGCCATGTCCCTGCCTATACAGCACCATATTTGATCCTCACAACAACTCCATGAAGTAGGCAGGAACATGATTTTCTCCATTTTATTGATGAAGACACTGAAGCTGGGAAAGATCAAGCCTCTTGCTCAGGGTCACAAATTTGAAGGCAAAATCAGATTTTAACCCAAATCTTCCAATGTGGGCTGCTTTTCGCTCTTCTGCTACAACACTGGCCTAGGGTTGGAAAGTGGCCAGAGGATCCATCAGGGAGAACCTTCTCTGTGGCTATCGGAACACATCACCTTTGGTTTACCAGGGTGGGCAGTATGGTTATCACCTGTGTGTAGGAATAAAATGTAAAATGCAACTTAAGACTGCCCAGGTTGTCTTTAGGGAGGATTTCTTTTTCTGTTTTGAAAATTGAAAAGTGAATCATATCAACATCAATTTCCAGGCTTTGATATTGTACTGTAATTACACAGGATGTAACCACTGGGAGAAATGAGGTAAAGTATATACAGGGCTACCCTGTAATTTTTTTTGTTTGTTTTTTACAACTTTCTGTGAATCTGTAATTACTTCAAAATAAAAATGCTAGAAAAAAAGTGAATGAGCTTGGAGGACTTTTGTAGTTTAAGAAAAACTACAAAAATTATAACGAAAAATAAATCAAGAGCATTTATATTTGTTGTTGCTATTGTTGTTTTGTTTGTTTGTTTCTTTTCCCAGCATGGCATAGCTGGAGGTGATTTTCCTGTTGGGCTCCTTGAATTCCTCAGATGTAGCACCTAACTGAAATGAAAATTCTTAGGGCTGCCTAACACGGGACCTGAGGTATGGTCTGGTCTGCTGCATTCAAGTTTATATTCCTTATGTTGTTTTACCTAAGTAGTAATTTTTATATTGTCATTACTGTTGGTATGAGGAACAAAAGCACAGAACCATATATGAATGAAATTGGCATAAAAGGAGAATAAAAAATTGAAATGGAGTTTGTATACCAAACTGAGATGACTGTCAAGCAACAACAGAGGTGCACTGAGGGTACGTGTTTAATGACAACTGCATGACCTCTTTAAACTTGAGGATCTCAGTCATGTTAAAGAAACATGCAACCCATAATATGACAAGCTGGGGAACTGGGAAATGAGAAGAAAATAAAACAGCAAATAGGAAGGTTTTTGCTTTGTGCCTTGAGAGAGGTAAAAATGGTAATGGTGTCAAAACACACACAAAAAAAGATCTAAAGTCTCCATCCTTCCCTGGGATGGGGCCTCTACCACATGACAGGTGGGAGGCTGGGCAGACTGAACTCTCTCCAGAAGGAAGCTGTCCAAGGCTGAGCCAAAACTCTAAATTCCTGAGCTGTAGAGAGGACAATGCTAAAAATTGTGCATTTGGAATGAGATTTTCCTCTTCAGGATGCTAAACTTTTCTCCCATAAGTCATCTAAGATGTCACACTAGGTGCAGAATGAAAATATATGTTTAACATTCCAATAGAGAGATTGTTTGTTCAGGAAACATTTAGGATGCTAAGCATATCTTTAGCCTTTTAACTGCTTTAATTTGTGTAAATTCTTACCTACAGAAAGCCTTCCCCTAGTCAACCTCACATCCATTTCTTTTCCCTGTACTTGTTTCCAACAGTGCTCAGTGAGAGAGACCAATGCTACGTAGTCCTTCTTAAATTATAAATGATCTAGAACATTCTCTTCTTATACTATTTATTTGTTCTGGCAACTTTAAGTAAGGATTTCTGTTTTCTCACATTTTACTTAAATTCCTTGTGGATACTAGTTAGTCAATCGATCCTAGATAGAAATATAGTAATAATCAATCAACTCTATGTCTTGGTTCAATATGTATTTCACTCAGAAAATCCATATTGATCTCTTCCTCCATTGTTCATCTTCTTTTTAGCTTTCAGCCAAGAAAAGAGAACTGAGTAGATAGCAATATAGTATAGCGGGAAGCAAGTAGCTTTTGGAACCAGACAAGTCTGGGTCACCTCCTCACTCTGTTTCTAGTAGTGTGCCCTTGGGCAAATTATTTAACCTATTCGAGCCTCAGTTTCCTCAACTATTAAATGGTATGATACCTACCTCATCAGATTGTTGTGAAATTTAAATGAGATTACGTTTTGTAAAGCGCCCAGCACAGTGCCTGGAGACAAGACACATACATAAATATTATAATACAAAGCAATATGTGGTAAGTGCCATATGAGTGGTATGGATGAGGTAGGGAGGAGAGGGGCTGGTGATGATTATGAGGTAAAGCACAGAGAGGAGGGACAGTTGAGGCGAGCTCTGAAAGATGAGTAGGATTGCTATGAATGGAGGTGAGAGGTGAAGGCCAGCTCAGGCAAAAGGAATAGAATGAAAAAAAGTATAAATAAAAATGACATGGTGGGTGACCCACTTTTGGTAGAATACATGATGGGGAGAATAAGATCCAAAAGGTCAGGAGGGAGGATCTTGGTTGCCCAGCTCCTCTTGGGGGAACTACTGAATATTTTTGAGCAGGGAACATTTATAATCACAAAGAGGGATTGGACGACAATACACAGCATGAACCCCCTGGAAAACAGAGGGTAAGTCCAGAGCAATGAGCAACTGGAGTAGGTTTCTAGGATCAGGGAGGTGGAGAAAATCTAAGGTGAGATTATCATTGCAAAAGGGTAGGGAATGAATACAAGTTTCACCTACTTCATGATTTTGCCTAGGGATAGTCCTGTCTCTGAGTACCTTTGGCAAGAGGAGACAACAAGAGATAGTATCAGGACACATGCATTTGGAACATCTTGGGTTACAAATCAAGGCAAGGGTTAAACATCATTTTTTTTTCTTCTTTCTTAACGTCACTGTTGACTGAATATCCTAGCACAACAACTACACTTGACTACGCTTGGTTTTCACCTCATGTGTAACAGATTGCTAAGTTATAATTCTAATATGGTCTTAATGCAGATTTTGCATTCAATTTCCTTTTGTCTCTTCTCACAAAGATGAAAAATAAATTGATTTTGCTGCTCTATCTAGCCACCTTTATACGAAGCTGGAACCATGAAATCATCCTTATGTAATCGCCAAATGTTATGGCATGTTTACAAACTCCAGAGTCACACAAAATGCAAAATATCTTGGAACAAAATAAAAATGTTGCACCACATATGTAGAAAAGTGATGTTTAATCCTGTCACTTACTTTCAAAAAGTGTTTATTACATTTATAAATATTTCCCATTTTTGAATTCACATTATTTGTATTTCAGAGGTATGTAAAATTTATTTACAACAAAATGGGGTATTTTGTCATTTTTCCAATAATAGCTAACTTTTGGCTTCATATTTCAACCATAATTGGATATTTCTAGGTCTCCTAGACAGAATCATTGTTTAGACAGCTAAATATTTTAGAAAAAAAATTAAATTTAAAATTTCATTGCAGTAATCAGAGTGTTTTTATTTTCAGTAAATATGGAGGGTTTGTTGAGATGGATTAGTTTGATGTGGTCTTACCTTTTCAGTCATGTGTTAAGACAGACCTTCCTCTTCTGAAGAACAGGGAATAATTAATTGACTCTAACAAAGTCAAGGAGAAGATGGCTGGAAGGATTGTCCTACCACATCTGAAATTATTTTTACACTGAATAAGAACAGGGATCAAAAACTTAGAGGCAACAAAATTTATACAACCAGAAAAAGACTGAAATTTCTGAAAAACTGAAACATAATGGTTTAGACTACCATTTCTCCTTTCCCTAAGGTCTGTCTTGACACATCATGTATTATAACTACATAAAATACAAAGGAATAATTCCAAGGATTCCCAGTCTTCTATGATTGGACTTAACACTTTAGTAAACTTTTAGTAAATATATTTTAGCAATTATTCTGTTCTGGATCAGTTCAAGTGGAGTTCAAAAAGCTAAGGATAAAGATGATATAGTTTTCTGGATGTCATCTTGAAAGAGTTTGTTTCTTACAACCAGTTTTATAGTATTTAACAACTGTTAGCTGGTCATAATTAAATATTCAATAAATAAAATAAGATGACTTAAAAGATAATATGCTTAAAATGGGCTTACAAAGTATGTACCATAAACATTTAGGTACTGCCATCAAAGTAAAATCTCACTTAAATTTGCTTATATTTGTTCACAAATATTTCTTTGAAAACAGCCCGTAGTGAACAAATGATAATACACAATTATGTGTACAATGTGTTTTAAAAAAATAAAAATTAGAAATAAGATTTAAATCTCTGACTAGAAGTAAACCAAAGTTAATCTCAACAAATGATAAATCTGGGATGGTCTAATTCTAAATGACTTTTTATGCTTCAACAAATGTGAAAAATACTCTTTCAAGATGCATACAATTAGGAATTACTTTCTCAACGCATGGTGATTACCTTATGAATTATCATTTCTTATTTGTGCATTTACTTCTATCTTTTGGTGTGTATGCCTCCTGCCTTCACTCAAAACCTTCTTCCAACCCATCAACCATTCCACTGGGCTGTGAGGACTGCTCTTAAGAAAAGCAAGTCTGATCACATCATGGTCCTTCCTGTATTCAACTGTATTCAACTTTTAATTTAAAAAAATCACATTGTGTCATTTATGACTTGTTTTAAAATTCTAAATTCAGAGGTGAAAAAAGTTCTTCTCATTTGTTAAAGTAATATAGACCAAAGATCTTATTTAGAAATAAGTTTGAAAACATTAGGAGGAATTAGCTTTCTGGAGTCAATAGAATCCAGAAAAGTTAGGCTGGAATGGGGTGGCCACCACAATAAGGGTCAAAGTGAGAATACATGAGGGGTCAGGAAAAAAGACTGAAAATGGATGGTCAGTGATACAACACTTCTAATGCTGGAAGTCAATGAGAATTCAAAAAATGTCGGTATTGGCTGAGCATATGTGATACCAAAAGAGTGGCTACCCAAAATATTCAGAGAACCCAACAAAAATTAGCTATCATCATAAACCACTGGAAGACTGAAACCATGTCAAGAATTTGAACAAAGAAAGAACTTTTAACCCACTTCCTGTTATGGGAGAGACTAATAGTAGGAAGAGAAACATGCTCAGAGCAAAATTGAAGACAGGTTATTGGTTCTTTTGATGAAAGGAGATGTGAGAGAACTGACTTCTGACCTCCACAAGAGACATGTGGCAGAATTTTACTGGAGAACACTCTACACAGTCAGGAGACTTTTCTATGATTTGTTTTTTCCAAAGAGGCAGTCAACCAGGTAGGGCAGGTGTCTGCTCTTACCTGCTGAAGCTGCTGGGCAATGACTCCATCTCTTGAAGAGAAGTTGAGGCATAAGTAAAATAGTAGACAAGAAAATTCCCAAGGTGTACCTAGTCCTGAGACAAGACAGAAATATCCTAGGTAATTGTCCTATTAAAGGTGCTAACTGCAGAATGCAGTGGTATACACCTATAATCTGAGTGGTTCAGGAGGCTGAGTTAGGAGGATTGCAAATTCAAAGTCAGCTTCAGCAATTTAGCAAGACCTTATCTCAAAATAAAAATAAAAAAGGGCTTGAATTGTGGCTGAGTGCCTAAATGCCCCTGTATTCAATCGCTGGTACAAAAAAAAAAAAAAAGTACCAACTGATCAGTGTTATGAAGCTATACTTCCTAAGTTTCATCATTTCTGAATTAATGCTTTTATTTCAAATCATGCTAAATTAATTTGCATCATTTGACTCATGATTTTTTTCCTTCTTCTTCTTCTTTAAAAACTCTTTCTCCCTGGATTCTGTAATCCTCTTCCCTCATTTTCTGATGACCTCTCAGGGATGAATTTGTTCTTGGGCAATACTCACTCCAACTGCCTTTGAGATGTTAGTGCTCAGGCCATATTGTTTTTTTTCTTTCTCCTCTGCATTGTACAATGGTAACATTCCCTTTGTGAGTCCAGCTATTATTTATGTCCTGGTGATTCCCTCAAGTCTTTGTCTGAAGCTCATGTCTCTCTCCTGAATTCTAGACATTTATTGCCAGGTTAAATCAGTAAGTTCAATGCATGGTGATTACCTTATGAATTATCATTTCTTATTTGTGTATTTACTTCTGTCTTTTGGTGTGTATGCCCTCCTGCCTTCACTTAAAACCTTCTTCCAACCCATCAACCATTCCACTGGGCTGTGAGGACTGCTCTCAAGAAAAGCAAGTCTGATCACATCATGGTCCTTCCTTCCAGTGGCATCTTGCTGAATTCACAGGACTCTTCATAATAAAATCCTCCTGTCCCTGTTGATCTCCACAATTTTATGCAATGCAAGATCCCATCTTTCACCAAACTCAGACACACACACTCACCCTGCTCTGGAGGATAACCTCTGCCCTTTGCAACTGTGGTTTGGGGCTAAAAATTCCCTTAATCATGGTCAGTGAGAAATTTGAAATTCTTTTCTTCCAGCTTTGGACTACCTGTCACAGCCTCTTATAGCCATCTCTCCCTTCCTGTACCATTACCTGTACCACTAACCACTCTTCATTAGTTCTGCTCCTGTGACTCAGACAGGGGCTATTAGGACCATATTTTGCCATATAGATCCCCCAACTAGATTCTTGGTTATATCAAGCTTGGTACCCCTTCTTGCTATGTCATTGCTTGACAGGGTTTTGTTTTTTTTTTTTTTTTTTTAAATTGCCAAAGCTGACTTTGAACTTGAGATCCTCCTGCCTCATCCTACCAAAGTGCTGAATTCCAGGTACGTACCACCTTTCCTGGTGGAGCATACTAGAGTTCAATAACTGTTAAATAAGGTAAAGGAAATTTTGAATCTCAACTTAAATTTGTATTTCAAAATGGAATTTGAGGGTATTTTTATGAATTCCTCTTTCATTAGTAAAATTTCCTTTGAAAGTGTTAGCTGGACTCAACAGAACGTCTAAAGAAAATGCTTTACCCCTTAACTTGTCATCAAGATGGTAGAAACACAATGATGACCAAGATTTAACTAAGAGACATTTCCCCTACAGTGGGGAGGCTGGTGGCCCTGAACCAAATTATGGTGAGAAACCTAGGAGCAATTAGGGACAACCAATGACCTGGAAGCCCTGCTTGTCAAAAATCACTGGTCTAAAATCAGAGTGAGAGAAGAACTATTAAAAGTCATCTTGACCTCTGCAAGGGGGTTTTCTGGAATCAATCAAATGAGATACTAGTGATTTGTCACATTAAAATAGCCAGAGAATAGAGAAAATTAACTACTTTATGTTTGAGGGAAGGACATCAAGGGAAGTTGTGATACTGTTTATGCACTATGCCCATCCCCATATTTCTCTTTCTGTGTTCTTGCTAACACATTCCTGTCCGAGAATGTCCCCCTTATATAGCAAATGGGGAAGGAAGGACAAGATAGAGGCCAATAGAACTCAGACTGGAAGGCTGAGAAAGCTAGGCCTGCCAAGAAGCAGCCCCTGATACAATTTCTCAAAGGTCTTAAAGTCTTGGGAAAAAAATTTCTAGTCTGAACTTGTCATTAAAGTTAAATGAACTTTAATGGTTTACAACGATGAAGGAGAAAAATATCATATTTTAAGTAGGTACATCTGCTTTTATCTCAATCTAAATAACTGAATTCCATAGATTCAAGACATGGTTTTGTTCTTTTTTTCACATTTTCTTATCTGTGAAATTGGGATTCACTTGATAATTAATTAGCATTTTATAGTTTGCCAGGTTTCTTTTCTTTTTATGGCATTATTAGTAATACTTCATGTTTAATCAGTGGTGTCTCACCATCAGTGATATAGCATACGTATTGGTCAATCCCACTGTGACATGGCTAACTAAGTAGGATAGATAATAAAAAATACTGTAAAGACAGAAGGAGGGACATTCCAAGTATCTAGTTAAGTGTTCAATATTCTTCTAGGTGCCAGTTTTAGTTTGGTGCTACCAGAGTTTGTAGGATGTGGCTTAACCATTGTTTGGGTGATTATAAGTCTTGGGGTAGTCTGGGTTGCCATGAAAGTGCCAACAACTCCAATAATACCAAAGTTAGGTAAGTCTGCCTTTGTATATATAGTTTCTGCCAGGAGAAGACAGGGGTCATGGTTATCAACCATTCGCCTTTCCTCTTATATTGGCTTGGTATCATCTTCCCAGCTATATGACCCTCCTAAACTCCCCACTCTCAGCCCTTCCCCAAGAATATGTCATCCCAACTTTTCTCTTGACAACACAGGCTAAGCAGTGGATGGGGTTCATCCCTATTACATTCTATCCAAAATTACAATATTGCATGGATTTTCAAGGTTAACTGTTTATCCTCAATGATCTCAGTTTAGCAAATGTTGAGCCTAGCAGCTTCAAAATACAACACTTATGCAAGCAAGAAAGTTTTAATGCTGAATTACTAGAGTTCAAATTCTTGCACTAAGATTAGAAGGGCCACTCACCTTAAGCCGACTCTCTAAACTGCAGGTGAAGCATATTAAATTAATAAAAATCACATCTGGAGGGCTAGCTAATAAACCTATCTTGCAAGTACAGCATGTATTATAAGGGCCAATATCTCTTTTCAAGATTGCATATGTAAAGAATCTTCTTTAGCTCAAAGTTAATAAATGCTATTTGCAGAACCTGGCAATTTAGTAGATATATCTTAATGTTTAAAAAGAATTGGGTGACTAATTGCTGAATTTTGTGATATACACAAAGAAAATAATGGTGAACTGCATAGATAATATCCCTACTTTCACAGAAAAGGATCTAAGGCTTCCTGAGTCTATATGCTCTTACTAAGTTTTTCAGTTTCATTTCTCTCTTAAGTATTTTTGTTTCCAGTAGCTCGTGGGGGACAGCACATCAATTTCAAATATCTGAAATAATTTTTCTAGTGTTAAGTGTTGTAAGATTAAATTGTATACAATATAGCTTCAAAGCTAATGACAATGGTGTATTCTTAGACTTCATTGTCAGGTTTTTCTCATGCTTAATAAGAAGGATGATGACTGGTGACTCTTCAAATATTTAAGAGATGTGTACACCATTCAGAGTAACTTCCTCTGAAGGCGAGAAGGCTATTTTGTTGAGTTGTGTCTTATCTTTTTTCTACTAAGAATGTATCAGAGTGTGTGTTTTATTGTAGTATTGCTAACAGCTTGTGAGAGCCAATTTGTTTTTTTTTTTTGGGGGGGGGGGGAGTGTGGTTACTGGGGATTGAACCCAGGGACACTTAATCACTAAGCCACATCCCCAGCCCTATTTTGTATTTTATTTAGAGACAGGGTCTCACAGAGTTGCTTAGGGCCTTGCTTTTGCTGAGGCTGGCTTTGAACTTGCGATCCTACTGCCTCAGCCTCCCAAACCACTAGGATTACTGGAGTGTGCCACCATGCCCGGTGCGCCAAATGTTTTTGAGAAGCTTGACAAAATACTCTTTTAATGTCCACTACAGGGGTGATCCTCTTTATCTCCAGAATTTACATATCATGTTGGTGGCAAGTCTGCCATTATATCCAGAGCTATCTGTTTGCCCCTTAACATCAATTGTTCCATATTAATGTGACCCATTTTAGTTCCTATAGTAACAGTTGGTCAATAGCCTTTCCCTCATATGCAGCTAGTTCAGTAAATAGAAATATTATAAATGATGGCAGAAACAATTTAGTTTTTTTTCTAAAGAAGATTTGTGAATATTTACATTGGATCAGATGTTTAATATTTCTTAAAAATGATTACAAGTCAACTGATCACTCATAGATTCATTACAATGATTAGAATAAAATGAGATATTTCAATTTTTTTAAAAAAGTATTATATTTGTTGAGGATAGTAAAAACTATCATTGTCTTCAAGTCTTTAATAATCTATGATTAGCTCTAATACATGTGTTAAATGTTAAAATTAAAAGAAGGAGGCATAAACTTAACCAATAAATAGACTGGATCCCACTCAATAACCAAAGTTATAAAACAAGTTCGAGTCCGTTTTTGTTGTTCTCAATAGCTCTGTTCTATAAAGTCATCATGAGTACTGACTTAGCCAAACACTAAGTCAGTGCTCCTCATGAAGGGAGGTTTAGGGTCCTCTAAGAGTCTGGCCACAAGGTTTTCACCAATTGAATTATTACATAGTTTTGTTTCATGTGTGTTTCTGTCTAAAGACACATTATTTAACTCATGCCATGGATTCCTTGACATTGAACTCACAACCAGCAGTACTATTTCTTGCATCTGAATAAAACTTTTCTCCAATTTTTCTATATTTTTTTCTATAAGGTGCATCCCAGTTTTCTTGCATAGGAACGCTACATGGCACTTCACTACCACATTTGGGTCCATTTTAAACAGTGAAATCCACAATATAAAGCACAAATTAAATGATTTAAATTAACCATGCCCTAAAGACCTAAATTAACCATGAAAAAGATCCTAGTGTACAGTGTAAGAGCTGGAACAAGAAGGCAGAGCATCACCTTGGATAACCTAAGCTAGACGTGTGCATGTTTGGTTACTCAGATTTGTCACCAGTCTGCATATGTCTGTGAAAGACTGTAAACACACCATGAGTATTGGTTCTGGATTGCAAATAGATTTTAGTGAAAAATGTAAATTTGTAAGTATGAACCTGTGAATCAGGAGGGTAAACTCTGTGTGTGTGTGTATGTGTGTGTGTTTTAAACTGATAATTTCATGAGTCTGAGTTTTGCAAACTAAAGAAAATTTTATAAATGGCATTAATATCACTATTTCTAAGAACTCCAAAAGTTACACAGAATCTGGTAATAGCACCCATTTACATACATATTTATATATGTATTTATTTATTTGACTAAGGAAGTCTAAAGATTATTACACTGAAAACTATAGAGATATGGTGTATGTAAGAAAATTATTGTTTCTCAGTTCCTTGTTTAGTTCAAAGAGCTAACAATCATGGCATCTGATTGATTCTTCTCTAATAGACAGTTGCTTTGAAGGATGGTGGAACATACTTAAATATGAGGAGTACTTATAGCTACTGAGATTGTATAAGCACTTTGGGGGTCCAATTTTATGCTATTGTTTGACAGAATGAGTTAATAAGTCATCTTCTTTTGTTATGAGAGTACTAAACTGCAATTTGTCATTTCTCAATAGTGGCTCAGTCTATTCCTCGATTTCTAGCAATAGCTCATGATTAGTTTTACTTTTTTTTTCATTTTCTTTCAACTTTTCCATCCAAGTCCTCTCTCTCTGCCAACTCTTATTGGGATTTTATGATTACATGACCTTCAAGAGAAAACTGGCTACAAACTTGAAAACTACCTAATGTTTCATTGCTAAATAATGCTTCAAGATTTGGCATTGATTGTACTAAAAACCTTAATGTTATGTGGGTCAAATATACAAATTAATTTCTTTTTTAGGCTTTATAACTTAAGCAAAAACTCAGCTAACAGATTATATTGGCAGTGAATTTTCTCTTACATAAGCGTATCATTGAAGGTAATTCCTATTTAGAAATTAAACTAACAGTACATAAAATTAGAAATCAAGGAATTAGAACACTCTAGTCATTAGGGCGCAGAGAAAAACTGACTTTCGTGTTAAAATGCCCTGCACTGGTGATCCTGTGGTACTCATATAATAGTGAATAACTGCACAGTCACAGTTGGCCAGGCTCTGTGCTCAGTGCTTTGTCTGGGACATTTCATTCAATCTATCCAATCACTAAATATGCACCTTCCATCCTTCTCATTTTTTTTGTATGGGAAATGAAACTCACCAATTCTGAAAACTTGCGCATTGTTGCCACTCAGCTTTAACTTTTTGGAATTTGTGACTTAAACTCTAGAGGTTATCCCCTCAGCCTAAAGTAGAGTGCCTGACATTTTATGAAGGAAAGCATACAGTATGGAATCCATCAGGAATGGTGACACACTCCATCCTTAAAATACACTAAAAAGTGTTGTTCTCAAGAGGTGCATTGGAGAGGGACTTAGGAGTCATCAAATATGCACATCCCAAAGCTCAAATTGCTTTTCTTATACACATTCTCCTCCCTAAGCCACTCAGCACTCCATGGCCTTGGCTGACCAAGTGACAAAGGGAGACTTTCAAACTTAATCAAGTTCTAAGTTACCTATCATGAAAAAACAAACACACAATTAATATTTAGTAGCAAGATGAGAGCTGATGTTTCTGTGGCTGCTATCTTTGTTATTATTATTTTGGCTTTGGGTTTCTTTCACTGTTATGTGGCTAGAAAGCCAATTACAGTCAATTATTTGATTTCTACAATGCTAAATTCTACTCAGTTCTATATTTAATCTTCAATACTGCATGCAGACAGAGATCTGTGCCATATTAGGCTCCCAGGGAGCAGGGACTCTGTCTATACAGCATGTCCTGCCTATCTTGTTGCCTGCTTCCCATATAGTAGACACTCAATCAAAGCTATTGACAGATTGCATGCTTTTTTGTTTCAGTTGCATTTTCATCAATATTTTCTTTTTAAAAAATCTCTAACAGAATTCTTCTCTTAAAAAGAATATTTCTGCCAAAAGTTGTCCTACACTGAGAAGTTAAAACCGCAAATAGGAAAGATGAGATTGGAGGAGTTTGCATTCTGAGGGTATATATCTCATATATTCGGAGCGGAGTCATTTCTTCTACTCAAGGTATCCTCCATAGATAAAGTGCTAGTCAGTAAGGGAACAGAGGCCTTATGATAACAACAGATGATGATGGTCATAAAAGCAGGGTTGAAATTAATAATTATGATGTAGAGTCTGCATATCCTTTGTTCAAAGAAAAAAAAAAACGCAAACCAACACCAAAACGGCTAGAACATTTCTCTCAAGGATTATGTTTATTCATCTAGAATTGGAATGTAGGATGCAGCTATTGCATTACTGATATGATCGCCTGCTTGGAAATCTAAAGAGACATCTTTGTCTCCGTCATAAGTGGATTCAGCTGGAATGAGTAATTACTCCTAAAGTCTTGAGCCACAACAGGGTGGAGGTGGGGTGTTTGGAATCATGCTTTTCAACTTTGCTTGTACTTGGCCGTAGACTTAAACTAGCATGGGAAATCCCATTCTGCTACATGAACTTTGCAGGCTTTCATTCACTTACTGGCAATGAACAGAAGATTTTATTAAAATGAGCTCTGAATAAACAAGAGTTGTTAGATTTTATGGCACAAGGGGAGTTTTCAACGGCCACTGAAAACAAGTTGATTTCGTGTCTGAAAACAGACAATATCTTCAATGGGTTAAAAGTTGGTTGCCTTAAAACTGCTAACCCTAGCATTCAGCCCATCAATAGTGAATTCTGTGAGTGCATTACTGGGACCTACTGATTTGAAGTTACAGTACAGTATGTCAATATACCACTTCCCTTAATGGTTTTCAAACTGATGCATCCAGGCAGGACCATAGCAATGTCCTTGTGAAAGTTCCCTTGGTATCAGGCAATACATATCCTGTTCTGTGGTACCTACAGCCAGTATGTTGGGTGAATAAAAATGCATTTAAATAAAATCTCTTCAGAAAAATACCATCTCATCAGAGGTGTGTTGGGTGTGTTGCTTCACCTAAAACCTATTACTTAATTGGGTATAATTAAAGAAATCCAAACTTTAACATTCCTAGACTACATTCTCCCCCTAAAGAAAATTTTAATTGATTTTTCTCTTCAACATAATCTGTGAACAATTTCTGGGAATCTGAATGTTGGTCATTCACAATATTACATTAGTTGCATTAGCACAACTTTATATCCAAAACTTTGTGGATAACGTTGTTAAATGTTCCCATAGCAAGAAAAAACATCTTCAGAGTGTCAAACAGAGAAAATGTTTGTTGTTTCTCTGCTTTTCAATTGATTCTAAAAGGTAACTATAAATAAGATAGAAAATGTCATTACAGTGGGTTTGTCTTTTAATAAAATCTTGACCATTTTTTCATTAAACATCTGAGTTTTTGTTGTGCTATTTCTTGTTAATTGCTATGTCTCTTGTTTGTGTCCATGGCCAAAACATTATTTCATGGAAATAATAGTATTTAATTCCTGAAACAATTGTTATCAATGACATTTACTAATTCAATTACTCTAGGGCTTGGGAAGATTTTATGAAAGCTACATCAGAGTTTTGAGCCAGTGAGAAATGGCTTGTTTATGACTCTTGCACTATTTAAGGACAAAAGTCCAATATCAACATTTGGTGAGAGTACCAAATGCTGTAATTTGAAACTTAGGATATACTTATATTGGAAAATTCTTATGAAAACCCAAAGGGACAAGTTGCAACAAAAGTGAACACAATATCATTTCAAAATCTGAGTGAATAGCATCATTGCAGTGGAAACTTATTCATTCTTTGATTTGATCCAATCTGCTTTACAATTACAGTTGAATAGGTTATAAAATATGCATGCCACAAGTTACAGTGTGTTTATGTGCCATGATAGTGGTAGTGGAAGTGGTGAAATGAATGTGTATTTTAGTTTACAATTATCTTTACTGAGAGGGCAAGTTGCCATCAATCAGATCTTGATCTGGTCATCTGGGAAATGCTCGTAGCAATTTGCTTTTTGATCAACTTATCTTATTTGGGATAGAGTCCAATTTGGTGGCTTTACGTAGAAACTGAATATGTCTTCTTTGGGAGCATAAGAGAAATCAGAAAAGAGTTCCTCTTCATGTTCCTGAAATATTTCCAAAGGGTTTGAATCATTCCTAGTTCCAGACTAGTTATCTCTAGGGGCTAGAGGCAGCCAGGGTTGGGGTGGGCAGCAATCAAGGTCAATTCGAGCATCATTTTGCCTAACGTAGGAACTCAAAATATGGGCTCACATATAATAAAACACATGGCTAAAGCCTCAGATCTTCAGTTCCTGAGGGTCATGAGAGTCACAGCAATGACAGAGTGAGAGAACTCTTGCACTTGTAGTGACATTAAAAATATTTCACTACTGCGTTAAAGTGCTGGCTAATCAGAACCTATTGCAGCAGGATCCTGGGGTATCCCTGCTGTACCAGCCAGCACCCCATTCTCTCTGGACCATGGGAGGCTTTGGAGAAGACACAAGTGACAACTGAGGTTTCCCAAGGTCCCTCGAGGAGATCCATAAAGGTTCCTCTTTTTCAATGACATGTCTAGATGAAGCTAGATTTTTTTACATGGGCTTAAAATAAAATATCAGATAGCCAGAGGTTGAATGCTGAAGCAGATATGCAAATTTAGTCATCTTTTACAGAGACAGACATTAAATTTGCAAAATATTTAATTATTTCTTTTCTAAAAAATACTTCAACTCTGAAAAATATAGTTGTTTTTCATAAAACATACTATTCTTGTTTTCATCTGATGGGTTTATTTTATTACTTTAAAAAATTAATGAATAAAAATTTTAAGCGTCTAAAGGGATCCAGAGATCAAAGAATTTGAAACTGCTGCTTAAAGAAGCAATGGAATTCACAATTTGAATATGAAACACCAGAGAAGAGGGGCCTAAGAGCCCCAATCTCTTGATCATTCTATCAGGGTTCCACTTATCTTTGAAAGATTAGTTAATTACTTCAAAATATCCCTGTGTTTTTCACTTATGCAAAATCATGGCCACTAGCATATATTTAAATTTCAAAACCTTGGTAATTTAGACCAATTTATGTGTTTAAAGTTTCCAGTGTTATATTTTTCATAAAGAAATGCATTTTACCAGAATATGCTGATTAAACTATCAAAATGCTACCCCCAAAACCCCAGATTTAAATAATAAGTTAAAGTTATAGTTAGCATATCAATTTTCATGTTTATGGTACTTCTAAAATGCTTGCAATCCACTGGTTTTTTATTTTAAGTATTTATCAGAAATCCTTTTCAGATTATGTTTTCTACTATCCTTTCAAGAGAGGAAAAAGAAACATTGTCTTCTGTTCTATTACCTCAAATTCTGACTCAGAATAATTAACTGTTTTATCTTATATAAGACAACAATGATGGAGAGGTGTACCATTGTCTTTTAAACCAAGAAAAACAAATGAGTAAAAATAAACACCCAGAAGGATCTTCTTATCAAGTTAAAATGCCCACTGTAGTATGCATTTAAACAAACAAACAAACAAACAAACAAAACAACAACAACAACAAATCACCCCTTAGAAATGAACTTGAGGCAAGTTCCAGTGAAGCTGAGGTTTGAACCCAAAGCCTTATGCATGCTAATCAAGCACTCCTCCAACCGGACTATATCCCCAGCCTCTAGAGGTGGGCTTTTATTGTAATCAGTGTGGCCACAAAGCTTAAGCAGACAGTGTAAATAGTGCCCCCAGGTGACTGAAAGGAGCAAAAACAGACCTTCTTGTAAATTACTCCCTGCCCCCACAACAAGAGGAGACTGCATTTCAGAAGTGTTGAAGTATGGACAAGCAACAACAACAACTAGAATCCCCATGAAATATGTAGTTAGAATTTACAGGAACATAAAAATTAATTACATAGTGCTTGTGGGATTATTTGTATTATGTTATATTTTGTTAATATCCTTTAGATTGCTCTAATAAGTGTAATGCAAAAAAAAAGTAGAAATGAAAATTATAGAATGAAGTGGAAAGTGATCCAGCATCCTTAGTGTGCTTACTTCTAGATTCACAATCTAGGTGTATGAATTAACATGCTCATCCCCCAAACAAGGTACTTGATAAACATTTTTAATGCTTGTCATTTATTTTCCTGATCTCTTTACAATTTTCTAAAAGTCTGGAGTATAATTTTGCTGATAAATTTACTATGACCCCTTGATTTTCATAATTCAACAGGAAAATATATAGTCCTTAAAAAAAAAAGAATCTTGAAAACAAGTATTAGGAATATACTTTTAAGGCCAACATTTAAATTTTAAGGCGCTCTGGGTTATAAACTTGTCCCTACAATGCTTTCACACTGTGGTACATGTGGTTCATCATCCCCAGAGCTAAAACCCTTAGTTCTGTATATAATAGCAGGGTGATAGCTGTAAGTCCACATTTCTGTTTGTTGATTTGGTTTCCAAGAAACAGGGATCCCAGTCAAGTGTTGTTCTGCAATCACTATCGACAGGATGAAGGTAATAGTACAGGTACTTGAGGAGGCAGGAACTGAAGTTTCAGTCATTAGAGCTAAAGTACTTCATTGAGTCTTGACTTTGGGGTTATAATCTATGATCCAAAATACCTTTAATTGGATATTTTATCCAACCACATTTTAAAGGTCAAGTGAGTCATTCTGACTATGGATGTTTGGTCTGGGAAGGATGCAGTAAGTGCTGTCACAAGTATCTGCTCTCCTTCTGGGAAGAAGGTTATCTGTAAAACACTCAACCCCATGACGAGGACACCTGGATCATTCTCCCACCTCCTTTTACAAACACAACATAAACTTCCTTTCTGAAATCGACAATAAGAAAACTCTTTCCTTTTTCTATTAGCTTCTGAGGCTCAGTGCCAATTCTGTATTTCATGCCTTATTGTAAAGAGTGGTAGGTTCTGTAGGTCCTTGAACATAACTATACACTTTTAGAAGGGTTTTGAGACCTTCATGGAAACAGATAGCAAGCCGAGAACCTGAAAATAGGCTAAAAGGCTTGCTAAGAAAAATCCCAGTTTCCTTTCTTTTTTACAACTACTCTCTCAGTGTTGAAAGTATAAAATGCCACGTCAAATGCACTGACTCTTCAGTGATGAGTGGATGAAGTAGGTGTTTTGAATTAGAAGTACAAAATAAATCTCTCCTGTTGAAGCTATGGCCTTGGCCAAAATGGCATTTATTCAAGTCATTTAAACAACTCCATTCCATCTCACATGAAAACAAAAACAAAAACAAAACAAAACAAAACCCTCATGTAAGCCTAGACACCTTTTCCTTGTCTTCTTTCAGAAATAAAGTAACCAAAAGGAATCTATCCCCATGTGACACTGGATCCAGAGAGCTTGCCTTTCTGCTGATTTCTATCAGGAGGGTCAATGCATGGTTAACTGGAAAGAGCTTTCTCTTCCTCTCACTTGTGAAGAACAGAACCATGAGTGCATCAAATTTACTTCCTCCTTCTTGACCAACAGAAATGCCATATTTTAAATTGACATATACATAAATAGAGCAGCAGCAGTGAGTTTACGAACACATGTACCTGTGCAAGTAGACTATCAATGGCAGGACAAAATAAATCCTAATTTTTTTGCTTGCCTTTCTCAATATACATTCAACTCTCCATATGGATTTCAGTGAAACTATTTTCTTAAATAATCATACCATTCTTTTATAACTATTTTATAATGACTAACCTATTCTTAAGTCTTCCAATGAGCTCTTTTCAGGTTCAAGTATGGTTAAAGACAGAACAGTTAATGTGGTACAGAACCAAAGCTGGTTTTTAAGTCCTATGTTCTTCCTCACATAATTTTATACTGGATATGTGAAATGTAGGCCTGTTTCTTTGCCCCTTTGAAGGCATTTGGTTTTCCATGGGACCAAATTTCATCATGGCCCCAGATGTCTTCTGAGAGATATTTGTTGCCAAATTTCTGAGCAAAGGTTTTCAGTCAGGACTCACCTCTCCTTCTCTGGGCCAAGGCCTCCCATTCTGGGTATATTTGCTTTGATTCTGTCTCTTCTTTTGTCCTCCATCTGCGAACTTGCACAGTAAAGGCTCACTGGGGGCTGAGAAGATAAGAAACAAATTCCATGTTAGCAAATCCCCCTTAAAAAATAAGTGATTATTTGAGTCACAGTAGTGCTTTGTAATGAAGATCTTTTGAAGTAACATCTTGGTTCTGAAAAAATATTTGGCCTCAATATCTTTTAGTCTCAATTTTGTTGGCTGCTGTTCTAAGTGGGCTTCAAAAAAGTACTGGCAGACCATAAAAGGATATCATAGATATTGTTGAAAAAACAGTCTGTTGAAGTACAATGTGAGCTCGCTTTAAAAGAGGCAAGCACCAACTTTTACAGTTAAGTTAGAAACATCCAGAATCTGTATTTGTGTGTGGATGAATATTTCTCCCTCAAGGCAACTGTATTTTCACTATAGAAACTGCTGGGTTCAATTTTCAAAATAGATGCTTGGGAGCTGCTTTCTAAAAAAGGGAAAGATTTTTCTAATTGCAATCAAATTAGCTGTGTTTTCTCATCAATCTTTTGCAATTCCAAAAAGGTTAAAAGTTAATCCTCCACCCCACTCTTTTCACTGCAGTTTACCAGTAAAATCTCGACAGAATCCCAGGGAGAACAATTATTAGAATATTAAGTGGACACACATGATAAAACATAGTCAAAGTACATGACTATAACTCATGACTCATAGATTCGTTAGAAGGTCCTGTCGGACTTCAGTAAACTGATTTCCTAAGAGGAAATGATCAAAACTAAAGTATGTCGGAACTTCTCTTACAATGATGACAGTGAGAAAGGATGAATGATGAATCTTTTCTTTCTTTTCAAGTTTTTTATTTGTTCTAATTAGTTATAAATGACAGTAGAATACATTTTGACACATCATACATAAATGGAATATATCTTCTCATTCATCTGGTTGTACCTGTGTAGAATCACATAGGTCATGTGATCATATGCACATACAGTAATAATGTCCAATTCATTCTACTATCATTCTTACCCCCATGCCCCCTCTCCCTTCATTCTCCTGTGCCTAGTCCAAAACACCTCAATTCTCTTTCCTCTTTAGTGTGAATTTGCATCCGCATATCAGAGAAAACATAGGATGAATCTTAAACATCCAATAGGGCAAATTATTCTTTGAGATTGGCGTCTCCCTCCATATCACTATTAGACTGTAAAAGAAAGCTATATTGGCTTAATGACTTCGTCAACACATTAAGATACCTGGGCAGGTTAATTTGTTCGTTTATTGGCTTGAATAAGCCCAATATTATTTTGTAAGTTTACAGTTTGAAAACCAAAATGAATCACTCCTTTCTTTACTGAGAAAAAATTTTAGCTGAAAATTAACTTCAATTAATGCTCTAAACAAGTCAGAGTTATTAAAGCTCTGACTTCCATGATTTTGTGAAACTATAGATATCACACAAGATAAAGAGGACATCATAGAATGTCTGTGGAAAGCTACTGTCTTTACATTAGAATTGATGTAAATTCTCACTCCAAATGAATTAGCTAAATCCAATCACTGGATCTCAGTATTTCATGAGCAAGAATAGTTCTAGTGAGATTTCAAAATTATATATACTATTCAAAATCATTCCTTTCTGTAGAATCTTCTATCCCAGAACTTCAGAATACATCTGTCCATTCAATGGGAAGTCGTGCTAATGTATAAATTCATCATTGATAAAATTACAAATTTCTCAAAAAATGTGAACCTATAAGTACCTTTCATTTCCTGCCCTAAAGAACTGGGTCCAGTTCTTCTGAGGAGGGTTATCATGTCCTGTGCCTCTATTAGCTAAGAAATATCTATCAACTAAATTTACAAATGCACACAAAATCATAGAAACACTGATTTTTGTTTTGTTTTTAACAGCTACATTGATTCAACAGACACAAAACCAACTACACATTTCCATTGTATAGAATTTGTAAATTTTAATATGTTCACATATCTGTATACCCTTCATCACTGTCAAACATATTCATCACTCCCCAAAGTTAGAAATTTCTATTCACATGTAATCTTATCCAAAGAAAAAAATTTCTTTTAGTGTTTGGTGCTCATAAAAAAACCCTTCCATTTTACATAGATGATCGCACTTAATCCTCATACTAACCTTAAGAAGTAGTTGAAATTTTCCCCTATTTTGCAAGTGAGGGAATCGAAATTCAGAATGGTTAAGTGGCTTTCCCCAGGTCATAGAATTGGTATTCAAAGCCAGGTAGCAGTTAAACCACTAAGTGCAATTATTGCCCTAGTCCTCAACAGAAGTCGTGCTTCATTTCCCAAGTATCATCCTCAAGGAAGAAAAGGTCTTGGCACTCCTCTGTGCACTGTGTTCCAATAAATGGAATTGGCCACACATAGAACTTTCATTTCTGTCCAGATCTGTTTCCATGTTCCCCAGCTCATGTCTAAAGAGTCATGAGGAACCAGATGCATCATGGGAAAGAATCTGACTGTCTCCTCGGGAGTTAAGTCTTAGGTGAATGTGACAGTGCCTCTTCCTTCCTTCCTTAGCCCTCATCCCATTTTTTTCTTTAATATAATAAGACTCCTGTTATTAGGAAATTATATTTGAACTTTAAGAGGGACCAACTTTCTTATTTTGTTTCTAAATCTTCCCTGATAATTTCCAGAAATGTATTATGTCCTTTGGCAGCAACAATACATTGATTAGTGGCCACAGAAAGTCTGAGGTTCCTTTTCCAACTTGTAAATGGTAATCCTTTCTTAAATTATTTAAATTATACCTTTTATACTTCTTTGGATAATGGCTTTCATGAGTCAGACTTTCTACTCTCTGAAGAAGGATTACCTTTATTGCATCCTTAATACTGATTTATTTGAGGTGAATGGGGAAAAAAAAAACCCTCTAGTTCTACAAGTATAGAATATAAAACTGAATTCTTTTTAAATAGTGCATGTTTCTATAGGCTTTACTTTGGGTAAAGGTTAATTTGGGTGCATTTAATTGTTAGTGGTACCAGTTTTTTTTTCAAGGCCTGATGTCTGTCTCCTCAACTTAAAATCTGTAAGAAACCGGACATGTTATTTAAAAAAAAAGATATTTCTGTGATTCGTTTTTATCATGTATAGGATGGAGATAATAATGTTAAATGCCTCATAGAGCTGCTGTGAAAATTGCATAAATTAATGCATATAAAGGGCTCAAGAGTCTATGGAACATCCGTAAATAAAAATCCCGCATTTGCTGCAACAATCATTATTGCTCAGCATCCCTGTTAGCAGTTCCCAGTTAAAGGCTGTGAGACCGGATCACTTGTCATTGTCAGAGTTCAGAGTGTTTAATCAACTCAACTTTATTTTCATCAGGCTTGTTTCATTTTAATTCCACGGAGGCTCATCAACACAATGTGTGACTATACTCCAAGCACAAGAAAAAGATGTGTTCCTAGAGAGGATCTGTGTTTGCAGAATTGCTCATGTTGACTATAGCTTGTCATTAGACCATCTGGGCACTTCAGCACTGGTGACTCTCCTGGGGTGACTCTCCTGGGTCTTCACCAGAACTAAGACCCCATTATCTCCTGAAGCTGGCCACATTACTGTTCTGTTTTAACCTAAAACTGTGTATAACATATGCTCCTTGTTTCTCCCCCCTCTTTTTTTTTTTTTTTGCTTTTGTTTCTCATTACTATTGCCATTACCATTATTTTGTTACTTAGTTGCAAGAGTTCTATCAGGAGTTCTAATCCACCAAAGTTCTAATTTTTTATTATGGAAATTAAAATTCTCTTATATAGCAAGTGTTTTCCTCATTGCATTAATTTAAATATATGTCTTAAATATCTTTACATACATTGTACATTTATTTAGACAAGGGGATTGATCTAGAAATATGTATTTATATATGTACATATGTATACCCAAACACCTGTACTTACATCAGAACATGTGCATATTTAAAAGCCTTTTTTGTGGAAACTCGGTAGCTATAGAATTAACTGGCAACATTTGCAGTAAAAGGACTTGAATGAAGTATTCACCCCAGGAACTCACCTGCCCACTGGTATAATAAAAAATTTTGCAGAAGTATCACTGAAACAAATATTGTCAAAAACCATATTCTAGCTTTCCAAGGGTCAAATATATGTAGAATATGAGATTCTCAATTTTTAATGTTACATTGAAGCTTTATAATTAAAAAAAAAAACACTTTGGAAGAACTATTTTAGCATTAAGCAAAATTTAAAAAGCCATATAGTAAGAATTTATTAGCTTTCAACTGAGATGTCTTTGAGGATTGTCTTTGTGAATTTCACAATTTCTCAAAGGTCTCTTGCTTTCAGCCACCCTGATATTCAAGGGTATTCAAAAGCTGTTGGGCGAAGAGAGTGAAAATGACCTATTTGTACTTGTTTATATTGCCATGTTCAAAGATCAGATGCAACTCTATTAATCCAAAAATGATTATGATGGGAAAATATACCAGGCAATGTCTTTTAAAAAATATATTTTAAGTTGTACATGGACACAACTTTATTTGTTTATTTTTAATGTAGTGCTGGAGGATTGAACCCGGTGCCTCACATGTGCTAGGCAAGGAATCTACGCCTGAGCCACAACCCTAGAACGATGTTTTTTACTACATGAAAAAAAATTAAAAATAAATCTCCCAAAATGAATTTCCAAATACTTCATTTTAAAAGGATGGATAAGTATTATAATATTACCCTTGAATTCTAGGAGCCTAATTCTAAATTACTTTCCCAAAGGGGCATATTTCATCGAAAGTGGCAGGGAAAACATTAGCAAATTGAGTGAATTAAGAGTTATGTTAAGATTTATGCAATTTTCTAGTTCTCGTGTGATTTCCAAATACCTGCAAGATAAAATTCCCTTGATTAGAAGAGAGAATTGTGTCCTCTTAATCTTACCTTTACCCACAACCTCCCACCCCTTGAAGGATTTCTAGTACCACCTCTAAATGTCCTCCCTCTTTCCTGGAATTTTCTTTCCCAACTTCCGCACATCTACACTCTCCACTTGGTAAACTACAAGGAAGCCTTCTTGACTCTATCCCAGCTCGCCTCAGAGTGAATTTATCCTGGTAGAATTTCACAGGTAAAATGTTATTTCTGCTTGTGTTAAATTAACCCATTGATGGTAGCAATTTACTGTGAGACTTCAGTGTAGAAAGTGCTCACAGTAGGAGGCTGGATAAAGTAGATGTATGGGCACCTGAATGTATGTGTGTGAAGTATATATGCATGTGTGTTCATGCTGTTAAAAGTATTTTGCCCTTAGCTACAGATAATACATAAATAGGATGCTATTCTCAGTAAGACATAAGGGCCACCAGCAGTAGTATTACCACCTGGGAGTGCTTTAGAAGTGAAGAATCTGAGTCCTTTCCACTCTCCACCTCAGAAAAAAATCAATCAACATCTGCATTTAAACCCTATCCCAAGGTGATTTGTGAGAACTAGCTTGATTATGACTCGCTCCTTAACTGAGAGAAGAAGATGTCTTAGAAGTTAAACATGAACTCCTCTGAATAATGAGAAGATTTCAGTAGCACAGAAATATTGTATTGCCTACAATTTTCTTATTGCAGGATTACGGTGCCAATTAATTTTCTGGAGTCTCCTTTAACAGTAGTTAAAATAGAGACTAAATGACGAAGAGCCCTTTGTGGATGTGAGATGCTGTTATAAGCCACAGATTGCAATGTGCTAGGAGACATTATGGTCTATCATGCAAATGGGGAGTATTTAAAATATAATTATAACAATGCATGGCAATAAAGTTTCATGGTAATTATGAAGAAGTAATTACTGTTTGCTTGCTTTGTGGAGTATTTCTCATCTTCCAAACTTTAAATTAAATGTGAAACATGCAATATACAAACAGAAATGATGATCTAGTGGTTTATAAGACTTGCTGTTTTAAGCAAAATAAAATAAAATAAAAAACAATAAAGAATTTGCTTAGCAAACTTTTGGTAAAAGACATTTTCTCTTGAAAATGTAAAATACCTTCAATTTAACATGTAAATATTGGAGGCTTCTAATAGTTCTGCATATTTTGTTAGAGTGTTCACTTTATGCTCATTTTTGCCCTTTACATGATATATGACAGACTTCTTAAATGTGCTTGTGTGTGTGTGTATATTTCTAGATGCAAAACTAGCAAGTTGCTCCAAATTTAAACCACAATTTACATGGCAAAAATTGTTTGAATGTTACCACACAGAATTATTATGTTTGAGAGATGTAAAATCTTTTGCATATAGCAAAGGAGGCTATTTGGTTACATTTCCTTTTGAGACACAGTATCCTGTTTAACATGAAATTGTTTTATATACTCTAATAAGGGAGTTGTAGCAATTTGGGAGCTCCTGGTGTGATAAAATGTTGTTTTAGAAAGCACTTAGTTCCTGTCTGTTATAGGATTCCCAAATTTATCTAATTTAAACTCTTTATTTTTTCAGTAAGGAAAACAAAAGTTTAATGAACTGTCAGGTAATTTGTGGTAGTTGTTGGCATATTTATACCTAGAACTAGGTTCTCGTGACTTCTAAACCCACACTTTCCAACATCTTACTTTCCATGTTCTTATCATCAGAGGTAAGAAGAAATGAATTTCAAGCAGTTCTTGTGATTTATTACATAATTTGGGAATGGGACAAAAAAGATCAAATATTCACTAAAATATTATCACAGTAGTTGTATGGCCACAGGTTCAAAAAGAACTGTAAAGTAAGCAACCAACGAGATCTCTTCAAAGGAATCATACTGCTCTTCTAATAACAGTTTGCATTAACAGAATAAGCAAATTACATGGGTTATATTTATAAGTGTCAGACACATGCTTACCCCTATCATTTAGGCTAAACTTGGCAGAGGAATATAAACCCCAAAGTGGAAATAAATAAAAAAGTTAATAGCACCCTCCAAAGAAAGTATAATTCGCATACATGTTCCTAATTTTACTCCTCAGTAATGGATTACTCCTTATATTTAGTCTCACAGACAGTCTGTACGTGGGAAGTTAGCCTTCCAGGAAAGAGAATGTCCCATGGTGACGATAGAAGCTGAGAAGAGCTGCCTAGAAACAAGACAGAGCTAATCACTTTCTGATACATCATATTATGGCCTGAATAATGAGCTCCAGATCACCTCTCTGTCTTAAGGATTAAAGCACCATCTTTTTTTTTTTTTTAATTTGCAACCATTCTCTGATAATTGTTTCCTGGTATGACAAAATGGTTTTAAGAGGAAAAACCACAGCCTGTCAGGGGAATTACATAATATTATTGTCTCAAACAGAGAAAGCTGATGTTTCAAGTTGATGAGGCACAAAGAATTTGCTGACAGCTACATTTGGTCCATTATATGGTAAAGATAAGTGAAGCACTGGTGCTGAAGAGGATAATGTAAAGCAGCAGCACTTCTGAGAAGCAGCAAATAATTTACCTAACTACACATTAGAAACCCTGTTACTGGAAGGTGAAACATCATGGAACGGTGTCTAAGACAAAGAGTCTTTAAAAACAGCAGAATATTATTTATTAAACAAAATAGACCATCTTTTGATGCTGCCTCCTCCTGTCCCCCTCCTCGTTCCCACCTGTCCCTTGTAGAGCATTCTGCACACTCCCCCTGAAGGTCATGTTTATAGACTGCCATGTACTGTATGCAAGATGGTATTCTTACTAGAGTTATAAAGAGGAAAAATAGTTATCCTACAATGCATATGTTCCATTGATATTAAATATAAATATAGAAGAATATGTATAAAGTTAGTAAATTCCAATTATTGAAATCCATAAAAATTAAAAAAAAATATCCTTTACAACTTCTTTTTTATAATTCCTTCTAGGAAATGCATAAATATATATCTACTAATCCATTGATCTAGTCCTTTTTTAAATTGTAAAGACAGCAGTATTACTGTTTGTCAGTTTTTTTCTTTTTTTATTTGTTCTTTTCAGGATATGACAGTAGAGTATATTTTGACGTATTTTACATGTGTGAAGTGTAAGTTCTAATTAGGATCCCATTCTTGTGGTTGCATGTGATGTGGCATTACACTGTTTGTGTATTCATATACGAACATAGGAAAGTTGTATTCAATTCATTCTTTTTTGAAAAATTTATTTATTCTAATTTGTTATATAAGACATCAGACTGAATTTCAATTCACAGTACACATAAAGAGCACAATTTTTCATGTCTGGTTTTACACAAAATAGGGTCACACCATTCGTGTTTTCATACATAGGGTAATGATGTCCATCTCATTCCACCATCTTTCCTACACCCCTGCCCCCACTCTTCCCCTTCGTTCCCTTTGCTGTATCTAAAGTTTCCTCCCAGGCGCTCCCTCACTCCGTCCACTACACTAGAATGAGAATGGGATTTGATTGATTTGAGCCCTATTTCCTTCCACCTAGCATCTACTATAGTGGCCTAACAATGGGGCTGAGGGTAATATGCATTGCATTACCTGTTGATCAAGTTGTTAAATAAATGCAGTTATGTAGGCAAAATAACTCCTTAAGCTCACTTTTATAATGGAATTTAAAGGAATTGAAGAGTGGGATATAACTGTTTTCTCTTAAAGGAGCAGAGAATTACCAAAGTTCTATGTTTAAAAGTAACTATCCAATCTATTTAAAATAAAAAAAAAAATAAGTCAAAATTCCCAGTTCTTACCCAAAGGACTTAAAAACATTATACTACAGGGACACAGCCACATCATTGTTCATAGAAGCACAATTCACAATAGCTTAACTGTGGAACCAAACTAGAAGGCCTTCAGTAGATGAATGGATAAAGAAAATGTGGTATATATACACAATGGAATATTACTCAGCATTAAAAGAGAATAAAACCATGGCATTTGCAGGTAAATGGATGGAGCTGGAGAATATAATACTAAGTGAAATTAGCCAATCCCCCAAAATCAAATGCCAAATGATTTCTCTGATTTAAGGATGCTGATTCATAATATGCTGCAAGGGGGGTGGGGATTAAATGAACTCTAGACAGGGCAAAGGGGAAAAGGGGAAGGAGGGAAAGGGAGGGGACATAGAGGTAGGAAAGATGGTGGAAAGAGATGGTCATCATTACCCTAAGTACATGTATAAAGACATGAAGAATGTGACTCTACTTTGTGTACAACCAGAGATATAAAAAGTTGTGCTCTATATGTGTAATATGAATTGTAATGCTTTCTGTTGTCATATATAACAAATTAAAATTTTAAAAAATGCCCAATTCTGATCCCAGGTGTAACTCTAACTTTATGTAGAACCCATGTTAATTGCCTTAGGAAAATACAAATAGAGAAAAATAGGAAAGAATCTTGAAATGTGAAGCCTGCTTCTTTGTAGTATCCACTTACAGTCCCCTACCAAGGAAGTGAACACATATACACCTCCACAATGAGTCCACACTCAGATCCAGAGCACCTCTCAGTTTCCCTCATGCTTTCCTAAGTATATATTTCTTGTACTAGTGGATGAAAGTACTTCTACAATATAGTAACCTGAGTTAGTAAAAATACAGCTCAGGTTTCAAAGTGGAGGCTGTACACTTGACACTGGGAGCATCAGTTAGCAAGGCCAGAGGTAGCAGGAAGGCTGAGAACCTCTCCTTCCCCAGGTGAAGAAGTTATGGGACAATAACTTGGGACATTCATGTTTTCTAATTCAAGAGTCCCAACAGAAATTGTGCTGACATAATGTGTTATCTGAACCGCTTAATAATCAAAGGAATGTAAATTTGACCTAGGAGCTAAAAAACTGGCATTTATGCTAGAAACTATTCATGCCATAAACATCAATAGATAAATCAATCTAAGGAATTATTTAAAAAATAAATAAATAACTCCATGGCCCTGCATAGGGAGGTTTTTAGTGTAAAACAATACATACAAATGTCTCTAAAATTCAATATTCTTTGTTCTTGTTATAGCAACAAAGGGGACAAAATAGCTTTGGGATAGACTACCTCAGGGAAAGATTGAGTAAATGCCCAGAATTTATTTTTCTTATGTACTAATTTTGTCACTAGGAGTGACCCTTAAAGACACTCTACATGGATTCAAATAGTCTATAGATTTTGCAAATATGCAAATTTTATGTTAATACCTCAGAAGTTGAACTCTAGGGTAAAGTTCCAACTTCTTATCACAAAAGGCCTTCCAATATCATGACTCTATAAAACTATGAGCAAGTGGTTGAGACCCCCTCACATCTTCTCAATTTACTTCTCCTGTCTGAAATGGCTTTCCTCTTTTCAAACTTAATCACTTTCACAGAATCATTTCTGATCTCTTTTCTCAAATGCAAATGCCCACAGAGAGAATTTGTCATTAGTTAATTTTTAGTATATTTCCTCCATTTATTCATTCACCCTTGCCTGAAATTCATTCAAAATTCATTTGAAACATGCCATTATATATCAGGTCTTGTGCTATCCATGAAAAACTGAGCAACAAATAAAATAGACACAGTCCTAGTCCTTAAAAATATTCTTTCTGATAGAAAAGCAGATATTAAATAATAAAAAGGCCCACAAGTCAATTCCAATTTCATCCTTTATGCATCTATCATCTACACTTGTAATTCAACATCTGGAAAATACCTCAACTCTCTCATTTGTTTATATGTCTTTCTTGCTAATTCGAAAGCCTCTCAAGGGTAGGATTTCTATATTATTCATCTTTGTATTCCACAAGTATAAAGTAGTTCCTGAAACACAGTACTTATAGTGTTCTGTACACACACACACACACCACAAAATTTTAGCATGTTCATCTATTAATTTTCAGGGCAGAAGATACCCTGAAAATTGTCCCATAGCCTGATGACAGCAGAGCACCCACTCAGCTGAATAAATCAAGACTGCACTTAATTCAGTAGACAGTGGCCATAAATGTCAGGTTTTTAAAATGCCACTGCATAAAAAGAGCCTCTAAATTTCTTAATAATGCATTTCATGTTTATTAAGTCAAAAACACTTTCTTAGAAAATAGGCATAGGAAAACTTTTTTATGTTTTTAAGAACATTGTAAATTTGGCTTGTCATTGTTGAAAGAATTCTGAGCAATTATAGCTTAGCTATATATTCCTTTTGCTTAAAATAATCATCAGTGAAGAAACAATTTTTAAATTGAATATAGCATATGATTCTTGGGCATATGACACTTAGGAGACAGTAGAAGCAGTCAGTCAGTCATCCAGAAATTTATAAAGCTTTCTTCAGAGGAAAAAGCCATTTTTGATGTAAGTGCAGTATGATATATAAATCTAATCTTTTTTGATGATAATGGATGTTTTATATCTCAATTTTATATTTATTCATTTAAAAATTCAGACCAGCTTCATAAAATCTCTGGAACTTATTTATAAATGGAGACGGCCCCATAACTCACAGAATTTTAAGGCTTTACATTGAGCATTTAACTTCAAACTCAGTACATAATAGCATGCAGCAAATATGTGTGTTGAATGAATGAAAGATTGGCATTAATTTAGACCATTATGTAAGATAGGCAGATGAATAAATTTGATGAACCATGGAAGCATAAGAACCAAATGCTTGGTATTATTAATATTGTTGGAGTACATATAGAAAGTGTCATTTTTAGAGTCATTTTCCTGTTGCTATGCCTCTCATTTTATTCCCACCAGAGGAATAGTGCAGTCAATTGCAAAGAGACCTGAAACTCAGCAGGCATCACAGAGATGCATCCTGAAGTGATGGGAGTTCAAAGGTTCTATTTTAGACTATAAAACTTAAAGAGGTAAGGAGAGCTTTCTTCTTACGTGGATTATGATCTGTTTTACCAGGGCTGACTGTGAGAAAGAACCTAAACAGGCCACATTATGGTAAAATGCTCTGCTTTGTTTCACTCTTGCAGACATAGCCCATGAGAGACCCTGTCAAAATTTCCAGGCAATATAAAGGGCAAAGGATTATAACTACCATTCTTCACATTTTTTAACTCCTTTTTTTTCTTGTTTGATGCTCTCAAAGAAATTTAGCTAACAATCTCTCTTCCACTGCATAAAATGAGACCATCATTTCTACCAGAATTGGTGGGCTGCTCCTGCATTACCACAGAGCATATTACATTGCAATCTTTCTTGGCTGATACTCTGAGGCCTTTGAAAGAATTGAAAGGAGGAGATCATTTGAAAGAGGCTCAAATCTAGAGTCAGTCCCCTGGTTTCTCATATAGGAAGTTGGTTCTGAGAACCTAAATTTAGATTGTCAGGAGGTAGAATCCTCTTGCCTTTTTTTTTTTCTTCAAAATACAACGGAACAGGTGTATGAGAATATGGTCCTCTTTGGTTTATACCCAGATGGGAACAAAGACTATTGCAACTTAAGGTCTCATATGAATTGCAAGTTCTAAGGAATTTTGCAAGGTGATAACATAGTTACTAATTTTGAAATGAAGCTTCTTCTGTGTTTGACACTGTGTTAGATACCATAGAGCACCAACTTTTTTTTGTTGTGAAAACAACCTGTTTTGAGTTGAAATCCATTTTGAAATGAAAAATTAAAGATAAGAGAGTTTAGGTGACTTCTAGAAGTATATGTAGTAAGAGACCAGCTTTAATCATACTTCTTTTTTTTTTTAAACTTTTATTTATTTATTTATTTTTATGTGGTGCTGAGAATCCAACGCAGTGCATCATACATGCTAGACAAGTGCTTGCCCACTGAGCCACAACCCTAGCCCCTAATCATACTTCTTGAATTTTCCAGTATTCTATTTTGTGTTCTGTACCATATTACCCCCTCCTCATTCTTTATCATAATCTTGAATAATCACAGCCTTTTCTGTAAAAGAAGAACATCCATCCACTTGGCAATTATTTATGGAGCACTTACTATGTGCCAGGCATTAGTCTAAACCCTGGAGAATTAGACTAAGGAACACTGCTGTCATAAAAATGATATTGTAGGAGAGAAACAGCCAATAGACAAGTGAGTATACATAAAATTCTGTAATTGATATAAGTGCTGGAAAAAATAGTCAAAATAATGTATGTATGGAGTGACAAGGAAAGAGACACTATGTTTGATTTAGTAATGTGGAAGGAACTTGTTAAAGATCTCAATGAAAGAAGAGTGCAAACTTTGGAGATCAGAGGAAGGAAAGTGTTTCAGACAAAGGAACAGCAGTGCAAAAGTCCTGAGATTAGCATGCACTTAGCTCTTAGGAGGAATGGCAATGAAGAATGGGTGATGAATGAGGAAAGGGGATGGTAATGTCAGAGGAGTTCAGAGAGTACAAGGGGTCCTTTCATAATCCATTTTGTGCCATAGTAAGATGGACCTGAAGAGGCTGGCAGGGTGCTCTAGGAGAAAGGTAAACTTAAGGAAGGAGAATCAAGTTTCAAGGTCTAAACATCCTAAATTAAGTACAGATATTTCTATTAGCAAACCTTAAAATTTGGGTTTTATTTGTTTGTAGATATAAAGAATAATTCATAGTTGTTCTCATATTTGAAAGAGTATATTGGATGAGATACTTTCAAAAGTCTCTCCTTCTAAGAATCAATAAAAGTCTTCCTGATTTCATGTGGCTCCTAACTCCCTAGGAACAATGCAGGATATGAGAGAAATTTCCTTCAGTTGGGTCTGAAAGAGTACAGAAACGTAGCAATAATGAAATTTCAAAGGAACCAGAGTTTCAGTGGAAGAGAAGATCAAAGCAGAAAAATAAGGAGATTCCTATACGGGCACTCATTCTTCTATGTTCAGTGAATATTAACCATGGAAAAGGATTGAACATTTTATTTGTGAATAGTTGCATAATCTCAAATAAAAAGGATTTCTTTCATGGTCCACTCTTAGGATAGATTCAAGGTCAAAGGAAAACAAATAAGAAACATTCAAAGGTTATTCAATCTACCCTGATAACTCAGAGCAAGGAGATCCCCATCAGAAAGCTCTGTCTCTTTTACTCTTTACATGGTCCATATCTGCCCAGCTTCATTCTCATTTTTGGGGGAATCCTGTCTTTACCCTTATGTCTTGACCTCCAGAATCTACTCTAATCTCTTGCTAGGAGTTTCCTGAAAGAAATTGTTGCTTTTCTGTCCCAGCTACTTCCATTTGCAGCTCTTCCTACCTATTATCTATATCAGATAGTAAAAACCAGAGAGTCATGGAACATTCTTTGAAAAGCAGAGGAGGAAATAGGCTGCAGATATTCAGGCATTCATAATTTTTCTCGTTAACATAATTAATATATTTACAGGTCATCCCTCCAGCATCTGAGCTGCTGTCTCTAAATCCTTAAAAAGAAATGGAATCAAGGAACTTTCTATTACTCTATGACATAGGTGACATTCATTCTAATTCAGCATTATTATTACAATGGTCATCAAAATGGTAATGCCTTAGAGGAATCTAGTTTTCAGCTTTAAAAATCTTTTCTACAAGTTCAAGATCTTTGTTGGTTTCATTATTTTGATAGGATAGGACCTTTCCCATTTCTTTGAGAATGGTGCAGTTACATATATAAGAATCTAATTTTAAAAGGTAGTTTGCAGCATTATTTGATAAACCCAAATAGAATAGTTAATTTTTTAAAAAAAAACGCCTCTTTATGGGGATGGGGATACAGCTGAGTTGGTAGAGTGCTTGCCTCACATGCACAAAGCTGTGGTGGGTTCAATCCCCAGCACCACCATAAACAAACAAATAAATAAATAAACCTTAAAAAAAAAACAACCCTTTAACTGATCTGCTTTTAAGTGTGAAATATACACATGCACGCATGCTTTTCTTGGTGGATGAGGCGCAAATAATGCTAGGAATTGTTTCTGTGCATGAAAATGTGTGAAAGAGAATATAAAAAAATAGATTTGAGTGTATTTCTCACATTATCTACTTAGATCTGTATTATAAGATAAGAAAATACCATTTCAAGAGGTTGTATTTACAAAGAAAAATTCCTACTGTGACTTTGATTAAATAAAAATGACTCCAATTACATTCCAATCATAAAACTCCACTGTTCACAATGTCAAATCCAACATTACTGAAGAAGAGTAGCCTCTTCCCCTTTCTCACTGCTTAGGATGTAGTTTGCCCCCATATATTTTTGAGCCCAATTTATTAATGACCCAAAGCTTCTTAAAATTTGTTTAAAACACAAAGAAAAATTTGTTCCAGCATCTCTGTATGCTTTTGTTTATTTATTTTAAATAATTCTCTTTATGAAAAGTTTCAAACACATGGACAGAACACTTTATTAAAACCCATATTGCTATTATCTAGTTTCAATAAGTATTCACAGTGTGCATATGTTGTTAGATCTAACATTCTTCTCCCCTTTTTTGGTTGAAATATTTTTTTTAAATGATAGAGAACATTTTATTTTAATAATACTTGAATTATGTAAATCTCATGAAATGTTTAAAAATTAAAAACCAACTTGGGGCTGGAATTGTGGCTCAGTGGTAGAGTGATCGCCTACCATGCATGAGGAACTGGGTTTGCTCCTCAGCACCTCATAAATGTAAAATAAAGATATTGTGTCCACCTAAAACTAAAAAATAAATATTAAAAAAATCCAACTAATATGAAAGATGAATAAACCTACTATGTGTATCCTGTGTGCAAATCTGCATTCCTGCATATTTTCTACAACCACTTTTAAAATTCATGCTTCCAAACCCATTTTTGCAATTCTATGATAAGAACACAATTTGTTGGGGCTGGGGTTGTGGCTCAGTGGCAGAGTACTTGCCTAGCATGTTCAAGGCCCTGGGTTTGATCCTCAGCACCACATAAAAAAAATAAATAAACAAAATAAAGGTATTGTGTCCAACTACAACTAAAAATAAATTGAAAAAAACCCTACAATTTGTTCAACAAGAGATATTTAAAAAATAGCTACAGAACAAATTGTCTCTAGTCATCCTCTGGTTCTAATAAAGTACATGGCAATGCTGCTACTTAGAAAATCCTCTTTACCAGTATTCTTTTTTTTTTTTTTGACTGAAGTATTTTAAGGCAATTTATAGAACATTTAAACATTTTAAAAGTTCTAGATTATTTTTTAACTCATGTATTATCTTTTCTCCCTAATTTTTTATAGGTTAAACATTTTTTGAATTTGTTCTTTTTAGTTATATATGACAGTAGAGAATATTTTTATATTTTATAAGTCATATTTATACAACCATGGAGTATGTCTTATTCTAATTAGGACCCTAGCTTGTGGATGTACGTGATGTAAAGATTCACTGTGGTGTAGTCATGTACGTACATGGGGAAGTTATGTCAGGTTCATTCTACTGTCTTTCCTATTACTGTCCCCCCTAACTCCTGTATTTTCTTGAACCTATACTCATCCCTGAACCAAGTCAAAGTTGTTAACTGTGGATGAACTTAAAGGAAAAGAAAAGACAAAATAAAAACCTTTGAATTGCTGTATAATAAGGGAACACTTCAGAAAAGCAGTAAATGGCATAGTCCATAGAATGCAAGTACAGGAAGCAGAGTGAGCTGTGGCATAGTGGAGGAAGGTCCCGTAAAAGCAGTCTCTTAGGACTGTCCATAAGTGCTGGCTTGCAGTTCTGGAACCCTGCACACAGACTGCCTTGAAGGGAAGGACTTCTGCAAGTTATCCTTCACTCTGTCCATCAGGGACTGAGAAAGAACGCAACTGGCTCCTTCGTGCAGAGACTAGGGGACATTAAGGAAGAGGGCGAACAAAGCTGTGGCTCTCCTCTTTTGAGTGTGGTGTCCTGACCCTCCCCAAAAATGAAGAGGAAAACTCATATCCCAGTGTGTGGTTTCGCAGTGTTTCATTTAAAACACTAACTAGAGTGAATGAGATTTATCTCCTTTACTGGTTTTAACAGAATCATTACTTTTATTGCTTCATGATTGAAAAAAAAATTAAGTTACCAATACCTTACTTTACTACCACTGTGACACTGACCCAAGACTTCACATACAAAATTACAGATCTTGGCCCAGGGTAATTATAATCTCTACCCATAATAATAGACCTTTAGCTGCCAAAGGCAAGGGCTTTGTGTGCTCAATTTGGAACTTTGACCCCAATTTACAAAGTCATAACTAGTAAGCACAAAGAAAGATTTCAGAAGTTGTGAATTAATATCTTTTGCAGGAGTGCCACATAGACTGGCTATGGATCACATTTTTTATTTGCACAATGTACATCTTGCACAATATTATGTTTTAGAACAGAGATGGTAGGATCTCCTGCTCAATATAAACCTGTTTATTGGACAAGATTGAAAGCACAAAAAGCAGGTAGACTTCAGCATTCTAAGGTACTATTTCCATTTATCTCTCCAAAACAGGCTTTCCCAAGGCTGTGTCACATAGTAACTTTCCTGAAAGGGTGAATGATTTGCCCTGTTACCTTGTTAGTGTCTGCATTGTGCAATATGTTGATCTATAACTTTGACTTCTTCCTGAGTATTGTATCAGATGGGCACAGATGTGGTAGTCTACAACAAAAACCTAAGCAGCTCAAAATTACATTGTAATGTTTGATTTCAATAGGATAACACACACACACACACACACACACACACACATACACACACACCAAGGAAGCAGTCCAAACCTGTCATTACAAAGAACTGCTCTTTCTTCTTACATAATCAATTTGTTTGGGTTGAGGATGAATCAATTGAAAACAAATTTTCTCATTTTGATCCTCAAGTTAAATTTATTTCCCTTGGATTTACAAGCTTATCTTTATAAATTATAACGTGTTTCCTTAGAGGACATTTATGAACTTCTAAATTAAGTTCTATACTTTCCTACCACTGAGTACCTAAAAGAAAACACATCCATTCAAAATCACTACCATCTCTTTCCAGAATTCTTCAATAGCCTTCATTGTCCATTTCCTGTACATTAGTCAGAGTGATCTTTTTAAAGCAAACAAATCTGATAACATCCCTCTCCCATGGAAAGACATCAAGTATTGGGGGGAAATCATTTTTTTTTTCATAGAATTTATAGACAAAATAAAATGTTCCCACTTATCTCAATAGCCTCATTCCTAAGAGCTCTCCTGTTGTTCACTTTCTTAGCTACACTTCAAGGCCTTTGTTCTTGGAATCCCCTCTGCCAAGAAGGCATTTCCTCCAAAGACCTTTATGCCACTCAAATCTTGGCTGAAATGTTTTTCTTTTTTTTTTTTTTTCAGAGAAAGCATTCCTGAGAATAAAAAAGGTTAAGTCTTTATTAGTTAGCCTTCACCAAATTTTCCTGTTTTCATATGTTCATTGGGATTATTATGATCTTAAATTAACAGAGCAGTTATTTATATTCTCTTGTCTCTTTGCCTATTTCCCCCTTTACTGATCCAGATTTTTTTTTCTTTGGTGGGGGGGATTCTTGGGATTGAATCCAGGGATGCTTAACCACTGAGCCACATCCCCAGCTCTTTTTTAATCTTTTAATTTAGAGACAGGGTCTCACTGAGTTACTTAGGACCTTGCTAAGTTGCTGAGGCTGGCTTTGAACATGTGATCTTTCTGCCTCAGCCTCTCAAGCCACTGGGATGACAGGTGGGCAATGCCATGGCCTACTACTACCCACAAATTTAAGTTCCACAAGAGCAAAGAACTCACTTATGTGTTCAGTGCTTATTCTCAGCCTCTGGAACATAGTAGGCACTTAATAGAGACCTGCTGAATGATTAATATTTGCATATTTCTGCCACAAATACAAACATCAATATCATATTAGAATATCCACAATAATATAAATCAAGAAATTTCAGCCTTCTACATTAAAAAATACACAGGTCCGCATTTAGCCAACTGATAGACAAAACTGTATGATAATGAAACTCCCATCTGTTTAGAGGCTGCACTATATAGCATCAATTTATTCCATTGAGTCACTATAACAATCTGATAAGGTGAAAAGTATTTTACAATGGGAGAGATGGAGACTCAGAGGGTTTTAAAAGCTTTCCAAAGTTGCCAAGTTAGAGATGGATTCTTAACTATAAACCTGCACGGCCTCTCAAATAACTGAGATGATGATGACAAAGATAGCAACATTCACTGAGCTCTTCCAACCATGGGCCAGGCAACATGCTGAGCATTTTAGACCGTGTGAGGACACGCGTGCTTGCAAAATCTGTCCATGCTCCCATTCCTCCCATACACTTTCACAGTAACAACCTGGCAAGTGTCACTTGTGAGCCAAGCCCCAGGGATGGGTATCCCTTCTGTCCTGCCATCCTGTCCTTGGAGGCTGTTTGTCCTATGGGTGTTGCAAGTAGCTTTGAGAAACCGTGCAGCAGAGTCCCCAATGCCTAATTTTGCAATGCCACCAAGGAATAACATTTTTAAGTATTAAACCCCTGAGACTTGAAGATTTGCTTATTACCACCATATGAGACATCTTACTGAGAAAAACTAGGGTCCCTATGTTATTTAATTGCCAACATCATTTAGTGATTCATTATTACCTCCACTTTACTGGTTAAATAAATATGCCTTAGAGATATTAAATAATTTGTTCAATATCAGATAATTAGTAAATGGATGGAAATGCTGGCTCTGAATTCAAAGTCTGAACCATCTACTAAAGATTGTATTCAATCCCATTAATGGGACTCCTTTCTTTGGAGAAAATACTTTTAAATAATTCAATGGTGATATTAATCACATTGGTTTAAATTGCATAGCCTCCTACAGAAAATTTGGACTAAAAGAAAATGAAAAGTCTTATTATCTTACCAAGAAATATGACCAAATTACACATTAGTTAATGGCAACATTTCTGTACTCTGTGTTCCCTAGCAAACTTTAAATACAACACTTTAATAACTGATTTTGAGACTTTATTGACTAGCCCAGTCATAATTGCTTTATAATCTGTAACTCCCCTATTGCTCTCCATTTTGCCATAAAACATGGATTTTGTAGGTCCCCCATGGGAACCAATTATAGGCAAAAAAAGTGCAAGAGCCTTCTCAATCGATATTAGTAAAAGTGGTTCATTATTTTACAATTAAAACAATATTTAAATAAGTAAGAAATTTGTACCACATCTATCTACTCCTTGTGACATAGACAAAAGAATGACTAAAAACTAAAATGTAAAAGAACATATTTTTTAATATGAATCAAAGGAAGAAAACAGCCAAGTGTTTTAGTCAATAGTTTTTCCCACCCCCTCAGATATAAATTATGCTTTCTGTAAGTAGATTCAGTAAAATCAAATTTAATATTTGTTTCTTTATATTCCAAGATGCATGAGATGAGCAATAGCAGGTATAATTCCCTTTCCATTAGTGAAGAAGAAAACTATAACGTCCACAGATTTGATAAATTCTTTGTATCTAGCAAAGAATTTAGGTTGTAGATTATAAACAATGAAATATGCCTCAGTGACTATAGCAATAAACAAATTCAAGCAAAATATATACCAGTGAATGTCATTTCAATAATTTCAATGTTGTAAGATCACAACTACCCTGGTGACAGAAAAGTCACCCAAGGTTCTGCACTGCTTTTATTTATATGGCCCTGTATCTCTAAATTTTAAACTAAATTTCACATTACTTTCCAGTAAAGAGATGGGGTTAAACTCTTCAAGAACTAAGTTCAAAGACAATCTGTTCTCCTGGGCATATTTTCATTTGAATGTATTTACATTCATTTGACAAAAACAGGAAAGATCTTTGAGCTGATAGAAGTTCACATACAATCACTGTACAAACTGTACAATCCATCTACAATGGCAAAGAGGTTGAATTTAAAAACTATCATCCATCCTAAGCACTAAGCATTACCACAGATAGTTCCAGAGGCAACAGCAAGGGGCATGAAATACAGAAAGAAATGGGAGTCGATGAGTTGCATTAGTTTCCTATGACTGTTGTAACAAATTCCTACAAACTCAGTGGCTTAAAATAATATAAATTCAAGCTCCTACCATTCAGGAAGTCAGAGCTCTAAAGTCTAGGTGTCAACAGGGCTACTTTCTTTCTGGTAACTTCAGGGAGCATTTATGCCCTTGTCTCCTCAGCCTCTGGAAGTTATCTCCTTTTCCTTGGCTCATGGCCCTCTCGTGTCACTAAAACCACTACCTTTTGTCACCATATCTCTGCTAACTTTTATCTTCCTGAATTCAATCATATGTACAAAGAAAGGCAAAATAGTCACATATTCTGGGGATTTGGACAGGGACATCTCTGGGGTGCAATAATTCAGCCTACTACAAGGAGAAAAGAAATGAAAAAAAGAAAAGCAAAAAAACCGAGATTTTCAAGTATTGAACTGAGGCTTCTACAAATAAGTATTGGTATTCATTAGTTTAGCAAATACCTATTGAACCATTCAGTCATATCCTTTAAAGTCCTGTACAGAGTGGGCACTCTAAAACCTTGAGCCTGAATTAGCTATACTGGCCATAGACTCAAATGCTTATGGCACATCTGTGTCCAGATGTCTAGAGCTACTATTGAGAAATAAATCATATTTTGAACAAAAACGTCAATGACAATTTTAAAAAGTAGCTTCATTTTTTTCTAGTTCCTCCAAATTGAAATACTTTTCTAAAATTAGGTTTTGTCCTAGGATCCAATTAATAATGACAATAATATAGAATTATGCATAGAAAAGAACAAACTCAGAATAATGTACTTAAGAAAGTCTTAACTGAGGAACATCCTTTTACTGTGGAAAAAATGTGAAGTATTGAAAGGAGTGGGTTGAAATTAACAGTGGAACTGAAAGTCTGAGAACAGCCTATCCACTAGGAGAACACTTTCTCCTTGTGGAGATCTTCGGTTTTTTTTCACAATCATTGGCAAAAAAATATTAAAAGAAGACACTAAGTGGCTGGATGAAAAAGATGAGTAATTACTAAGGTCTTCTCTCTTATGCCTGTGGGAAAATTAGACTGGATTTCAAGTTGTACTTTTTCTTCCTAACGAGAAAATGGAAATGTACGAAAGTAGGACAAATTTTACCTCAGGATGATTTCAAGAATTCTTATAATTTTGGAGTTCACCTATTTCGAGATTACTGCAATTATAGAAGCCATTATTTCTTGATGAACTTTTACAAAATCACTGAGTAGTGTACAAAGATTTCTATATTTAAAGGTGTTCAATAGGGGAATTTTCAGTAAACATAGGCAGAGACAGTATTTAATATCTCTACTAATGATTGCTATTTGTTCATTAAGCAAACATCTATTGAACCATTAAATCATAATCACCCTAAAAAGGTGAGCCTATACTGGCAATGGATTAAAGTGCCATGGTCACTCTCTACCTTGAGGTCCAGAATTAATACAGAGCAACAAATCATATTCTGAATAAAACATCAACAATGAGTTTAAAAAGTAAATTTGTTAATTCATTTCTTCCATTTCTGTTTCATTATTCCCCAAATGATAAAATCCACACAGAGAAGTTGATACAGTAACGAAATTCCAAATTATCAAATTGAGGAAGATCTATATTAAAAAGACTGAATGCATTCACTGGGAAAAAATATTTACAAGGTGTACAACAAATCTAGGTTTAATCTAGTTAATATACAGAGAGCTTTAAAAATTAAAATATAAAATAAGCAACCCAAAGGAAAAATTATCAAGGACTGAAACCATAGGTCCATGGTAAAAAATTTACAACGGAACAATAAATGCATCCAAAAAATGCGCAAATTCACTAGTATAAAGGAAAATCACAAAAATTATATTTTGCAATTTTTAGAGACTGTAAAAATTGGTAAAACTTATTATTTCCCAGTATTTTAAATAGCTAGAAACCTGTAGCCTATTATTTTGGTTGAATTTTAAAAAGTTTTTAAATTACTAGTTTGTCCATACATCTTATATAGCTTTTAATCTATTAATTCACTTTTAAACGTCCATCCTTTGGGACTGGTATGTAACTTAGTGGTAGAGAATTTGCCTAGCACGTACATCACCCTGAGTTTAATCCTCACTATTGAAAAACATCCAAACAATACACACACACACATACACACACACACATATCCATCATTGAGATATAAACACACATGTGAAAAATATCTTTATACTGGTATTCATTGCAACATTGCTTGTAATGGGAAGACAGCAAACATCAATGTAATACCAACATTTATTTTCAGAGCAGTTTGTATAAATACAGCACATTAATTAACTCAGGAATTTATAAAGGTCAATGCTACTCCATAAAAATATGAAGATGTTATCAATCTTCCTTCAACCCTTATATTAATCCTCATTCTCACAAAGTAGAAAGAAGTTCTTTTACAGGTTATATGACATTTGTTCTGGTAAATATAGAAGCACATTACAAAATTCAGCTCTATTCTATTAAGCTAAACATTAAAGAGATTTGTAAAAATGTAAATAAACTGGGAGTGGTAGTACATGCTCATAGTTCTTGGGAGGCTAATGCAGGATGAATAGCAAGTTTGAGACCAGCCTTGGCAAGTTAGCAAGAATCTGTATCATAAATTAAGAAAAATAATAAATAACAAGGACTAGGGAGGTAGTTCAACAGTGGAGTGTCCATTAGTTCAATCCCTAGTACCCATCCCCCAAAATATATATGTGTATGTGTACACACACACACACACACACACACACACACTTTCTCTCTCTCTCAAGATTCCATTCTTAAAAATTTTTACGGTGTTAGAAAATGTATTTTTTCCATAAAATATTATTTTAATTAATATTGAATGGTTTTATTATCTTTTAAGGTAGTTTATAATATTTTAAAAATGATGAGTTTTAATTATTGAAAACCCAACCTCAGCTGGTGAGTTGTTTTTTAGTAGAGATTATCAATTTAATCTATCTTTTATGTTTCATGTTAAAGTCCAGATACATAAGGGAAAGAGAAAAGAGGACAGATATAAGTAAAAATGAAAAAAGGTAGCAAGAATGGAAGCTATAAAGAAGTAAAAAGTATTCCTGTATAATTTTTAAAATATATTAAAAATAATAGATAAGTGGTATAAATACCACAAAATTATTAAAGATTATACATCACAATTTCAAAAGACATTCTGTTATAAGTTTCTTTTGTGTTCGATACTTATCCACATAGCCATTATTTTAGCATTTTAAACATTTTTTTCTGATTTACAATTATTTTATAATATTTTCAAAATATTATAATACTTTCGAAATATTATAAATATTTTGGCATCTCCACTGTTGAGAACAATGTTTATTTTGGTATATATCTTTTGAGTATTTTCTATTTTGATTGAATTATTTGTTAATTAGGCTGAGTTCAGTTTTATGACTTTTAGGTAATATTTTATAAACATTTTCAATGTTATTCCAATTATATCTTCAAAAGTTTTCCCATTAGTAATTTTGAGAGATATACTCCTCTGTAACTTTATAAAAGTTTGATGTTATTTTCAGGAATATAGCCTGAAAGTATTAAATGGTGTGGTCTTATTTATTTATTTATTGTTTTAATGAGAAGTTGGGACACTTCAAGCCAAATATTGGCAGCAGATGTTGATAGCTGTGACTCGAAGAAGCTTTCCTGACTATGAGAACCACTGCGGGGAGGACTTGAAACCAAGTGAATAAATTATTAGGCCAAATGTCATTGCTGTCAGGAAATTCTTTGGGGAGTGATAGAACTCTCTCAGAAATTTAGAAGTGCTCCCTGCACCACACAGGAAAAATGCCATCTGTGCATTTCAGCACTGAGGGCCAGTTAAAATCATTATTGGCTGTCACCAAATTAATTCCATGAAGGTCTGGGTCTACCTGGAAAGAAATAGTAACAAATCCTCTTGGTGTGGTTGACGTGGTAGATGTGGAATGAAAGATAATTAACTCACTTTAGAAAGGCCTTACCCCTTAATGAGGAGGATTCACAAAAGATAATTCCAGTAAAAGCTTTTCCCCTGGTAGCCATTAGAAGTGTTCATTAACATAAAGTACAGAATTTCAAACCCTCTTCTCGTTATTGTTTACACCTATCTTCTGAGAGGTACCCAATCTCACAGAATTTATGAGTCTGTTTTCTAGATTGTTATACTTTGCAATCTACTGTCTAGTTGACAATAAAATATAAACTTGACACTAATTGATATCTGTATTTGTATTTAGCCTTTCTGGTTAATTGACTTAATTGCTATATAGAACCAAGACTAATAAATTGCCAATTTGATCTAAAAACCAACTGACTATATCAGAGTTAGCAAATATCCACCATAACCTTCCAGTGTTAATGTATATCAAAAAAATCTTGGTTAAAAATATGGGTTTATGACATGAAATAAATCAAAACACTTTGTGTAAGTGGGAAATTCACAATATAACGTGTTTACTACTATCAATTAAATTTCTTTCAAAGATTTCCATTTTTAATACTTTTGTTTCAAATATCCTACTCAGGTGGGCCAAAGCAATATAATAATGAAGACCATATTCTTACTTAAGACTGCAGAACCCTCATCTTAATTAAAGTGTTATGAATAGGCCAGGTGTGACGGTTCATGCCTGTCATCCCAGCAATTTGGGAAGCTGAGGCAGGAAGATCCAAGTTCAAGGCCAACCTGAGCAACTTAGTGAAGACTGCTTCAAAAAAACAAAAGAGCTGGGGATATGGCTCAGTGATAGGGCACCACTGGGCTCAATGCCTAGTACTTCAAAAATTTATTATTATTATTAATTAATAATTATGTTACTAATTAAATAATGGGTGAAATTGTAGCAATTACTTAAAAATTACTTTTAAGCTTAAAACTTTTAAAACTTTTCAGTTTTAAAGAACTTTTCACTTTTAAAAGTGGGCTACTTCAATATTCAAGGATTCAGAATGAAGATTTAGACTGAGGCCTTCCAGAAAACTGCCCTGTGACATAAGTTTAGAAAATGATGATTTGGAATTTCTTAACCCATCACAGGGTAACATGTGGGAAGCAGTACCAGAGAACTGTAGTACTTTCCTATGTCTGTAATATGAAAGACCTCTGCCAGTCTGAAGGATTTAGGAATACATTATTTAAAAGAAAATGATTACTACATATAACTAGATTGATAGGCTAATTCTTTGTCCAATCTGTACATTAATAATTAAAGTTTTCTCTCCCAGTTTTATTCATGTTTAACTAATAAAAGTTATATGTATTTAATGTATACATTGTAATGTTTTGATATACGTATGCATGATGAAGTGACTACCACAATCAATCAAGGTAATTGACATACCTATCACTTTACATGGCTACATTTTTGTTGGGAGAATATTTAAGATCTACTCTTTCTGCAAATTTCAAGTGTACTAAATTTTAACTATTTATGTACTATGTGCACATTAAATCTCTGGAAATTTTCATCTTATAATGCCAAGTTTCCACTCTTTGATCAACATTTCCCTACTTTCCCTTTTCAACACCCTTTGACACTCTGTATGAATTTGAAATGAGGTAGTATTTGTCTTCCTGTGTCTAGCTTTTATCCCCGGAATAAATGCCCCTTGATCATGGTGTTCAACATGGTTTGCGAGTATCCTGTTGAAGATGTTTGCATCTATGTTCATTAAGGATATTGGCCTGGAATTTTCGTTCAGTGTCCTTCTCCAGCTTTCATATCAAGGTGATACTAGCCTTGTAAAAACAAGTTTACATGTGTTTTCTCCTCTTCCATGTTTTTGGAAGAATTTGAGAAGGATCACTGTTAGTTGTTGAAATGTTTGATATAACTCACCAGCGAGACCATCAGGTCCTGGGTTTTCCTTTGATGAGAGATTCCGGATTAATGATGCCATTTCATTATTTGTTTTTGGTCTATTCAGATTTTCAATTTCATCATGATTCGTGAGCCTCTGTAGACTGTGTCCAGAAATTTATTCATTTTATCTATGCTCTTCAATTTGTTACCACATAATTTTACAGAGGAGTTTTAATTCATTCCAACATCAATTCAAAAGTACAAAGTCTTGTCAAAGACTCAAGGCAAACTGGTTCCAATTGGGAGTCTATAAAGTCAAAACAAGTTATGAACTCCCAATGCACAGTGGTGGGACAGCCATGGAATAGACCTTTCCATTCCAAAAGGGAGCAATAATGCAGGTAGAATGAAACAACCAGTTCAGAGCAAGTCTTCAGGGCAGATATTAAATCTAAAAAGTCCCATATCTGGCTTCCTGGGCACACTGCAGTGGTGTATGGGTCCCTAAGGCCTTGAACAGCTGCACTCCTGTGGTTTTGCTTGTCACAGGTCACTTACCTGTTCTGTGGCTTGTGCCTGTGAAAGACTGATATTGCTAATGGCTCTACCTTCCTGAGGTCCCCATTGTAGATCTGCTACCATGGCTTCACTGGTCATTCTCCCAGTGAAGAAATTCTGCAGAGCCTCTGACCTGAAGCAGATTTCCACCTGGGTCCCAGGCATGACTGCATAACTTTGACAGTGTGTGCATCTGCAAATCAGCACCATGCAGATGTCATAGTGTGCCACCTACATGAGATGATCCTGGACTGGCTTAAACTATGGCTGCGGAGCTCTTCACTAGAAAGCAGACAGGAAAATACTGAGGTGGCTCAGGGCAGAGAGCCTGTGAAGTGTGCCCTGGATTTTGTTCCTGGAAGCAATTCTTCTAGGCTTTGGGGCCTGTTAGAAGAAAGAGCAGCTCCTAGCTTCTTTGAATATTTGCTAACCTTTTCAACAAGTCATTGCTGGGTTGTACCCTTCACACTTTTTCTTTGCTCCTTCCCTGGTCAAGTTGAGAATTTTTCATATCTTTCCACTTTGCTTGCCTTTTAATTTGCTTCCCCTGAGATCATGCCATTGATCCCAAGTACTACTACATGAAGTTAAAAGGTAGTCAAGCAGCAGCCTGAATACTTTCCTGTTTAGATTACTCCTCTATTCAGGTACTTTAGTTCATTCTTTTTTTTTTCCTTTTAATTTGTGACATTGACAATCAAACCCAAGTCCTCACACATGCTAGGCAAGTGTTCTACCACTGAGCTACATCCCAACCCTTATAGTTTATTATTTTTAAATGCAGCCTTCTATGAAAATCTATAGTATGGACAGAGGTCAGTCAAATTCTTTGCAGTGCTGGGAGAAGGGTGACTTTTACTATAATCTCCAACAGAATAATTCTCATTTGTATCAGCATTCTGCTTATGACCATTTATCCAATCTCAAACATGTTTCAGCTCTTGGCTTGTCTTGTCATCTTACTCTGAGCCCTTACTGGAATTGAAGGGTAAGCTAGGCATTGTCTAGGCTGCTCCTCCATGCTCTTCCATCCTCTCTGCCAATTACCCAATTCCAAAGTCACTTCCTCAGACTTTCATTATTAACAGTAACACCACCATTAGTGCCAATTTTCTGTATCATTTTGCTTTTTGCTTTCAGCAGCACAATACCACAAATTGAGTAGATAATAAAGAAAATAGGTTTATTTTAGGTCAAGGTTCTGGTCCAAGTTCAAGAGGCTGCCTCTGGTAGTAGCATTCTTGCTGGCAGGGTCCTGATGTAGTGAATTACATAGTGAGAGAGAGGGAGTGTATGTGTCTTGGTTTCTCTACTTATTCTTACATAGTATTGAGTTATGAAGGCACTGCTTTGATGATCTCATCTAATACTCTTTAAAGCCTTACTTCTGAACACTACAGCTCAGTTAAATTTGAATTACCTCAATCTGCACAAGGGGGTTTAAATTTAAACATAGGGGCAAAACATATTCAAAAAATAGTAAAGTCTATTTTGTCTAATATAAGCACAGCTATATCTCTGCACATTATTGGTTTCAATTTGCATGAAATATCTTTTTTTATTGTGGTAATTTTAGTTTATGTGTGCTCTAAAACTGAAGTGAGTTTCTTGTATGCAGTAGACAGTTGGGTCTTTCCTTTTTTTAAAATCCATTTAGCCACTTTATTATATTTTTTTTCTCATTTTTTATTGATGTATTATGTAGTTGTATATAATGATGAGACCTGTTGTTTCATATTTCTTCATGCACACAATATAGCTATATAATTTTATTATTTTTTAATTGGAAAATTTAATTCTCCTTCAATACATGTTTACTTTCTTCTATGGTAGAAATTGGTGGGTGAAGGAGACTGACTTAGCACTGAGATATGCCACCTTGAGAGGGATGACATTTATAAAGTAAAACTTCTCCTTTTACCCCCCCTTTTTTTTTTTACTGTTGTAATGTGACTTTTTCTTTTTTTAAATTTTTTCTAATCTTATTTTGTGATATTTAACAACAGATTGCATTACAATTCATATTACACATATAGAGCACAATTTTTCATATCTCTGGTTGTACACAAAGTAGAGTCACACTATTCGTGTCTTCATAAATGTACTTAGGGTAATGATATCCATCTCATTCCATCATCTTTCCTACCCCCATGGCCCCTCCCTTCCCCTCCCTTCCCCTCCCTCCTCCATGTCTGTTTTCAGCTTTTTTTTTTTGGCCTCATCACTGTGCTAAATCTTTTCTGCTGGAGACTCAGACTTCCACAAGGAATTCTCATCAATTGATTGTTCAAACCAATGTTTTTGCAGGAGGGATTATGATAGAAAGCTCCTGTACCACTATCTTTCTCTCATTATTAAAGTTTAACAGATTTATTGCCTGGCCATCAGATTGGCATAAGAAAATAACATTGCATCAGACAAAAATAGACCAAGTTAGTGATAGCATTTATTGAGCATATTTAACTAGCAAAGTATTAAGTGCATTATGTGCTTAATGACATTTAAGCCTCACAAACATGATGTATACTTGACCATTATTTTTATTTTATAGACATTGAGATTTTAAGATGTCAAGGTTACACAAGGTCTTTTGGCTAGCAGGGCTGTAATTATCATCTAGGTCCATCTGCCTTTAGAGCCTGAGTTTGATGTCAATTGGCCAGAGTTCTTTGAGGTGAAATATATCAATAGCTATTCTATCTAGGCCAAACAAATGATACTATGGTTGTGGTTGCTAGTTTTAGTTTTAATATTATTTCAACATAAGTAAATACTAATATTTCTCATTATATTCTTCTATTTTCCAATTATTCTTTCCTTCACCTTTCTTTTTTCATACCAGAGATTGAACCACAGGAGTTTAACCAATAAGCCCCAACCCAGACCTATTTAATTTTAATTTTTTTTTTCATTGTGAGACAGGGTCTCCTAAAGTTACATAGGTCCTCACTAAATTGTTGAGGCTAGCTTTGAAATTGCAATCTTCCTGCCTTAGCCTTCCAAGCTTCTAGGATTACAGGTGTGTGCTACCACACCCAGCTCCTTCACCATTTTGAAGAATTGCAGTTTAAAATGGGGTTTTATAAGATTATTAATATGAACTTTAATAAATTAAAATCAAGTGGTGGATGAATAGTGGGGTGGGAGATGTTTGAGACTACTCAATTCTAACAAGCACTGTTTTTCATTACTCCCATTTTTCATATGGAAAGCTAGGAATGAGAGTATGTAACCTGCCTCAATTTATTTGTAATTGCAGAAGTCAGGATTCTAAGCATATTTTAAATCTAGTAATCCTTGTTTTGCTCCACCAAACCAAGATTAAATAATGAGCCTGTGAATCCATGAGAAAAAAAATACATAATGTTATTTTAAATCTTTGACATGATGCTATGTATAGGTAGAATATAGTCCATCAATAAATCTTTGAGAAATCTTTGTAACATGTTATGGTATTTATTTACACACCTTAATTTCTGGCATAAAAATGGAAAAAAATATGATAGAATGTTACAGAGAAATAAAAAATGATAAGGAAATAGCACTACAATTAAATAAGTCATCTGAACATTATTAAACATAGGTCACACAAAATTGCTGATTTGGGATAATCTTAGGATGTGTGAACCACTTTACCCCATCACATCAACTCTCCCAGGCTGATTTGTTATTTAAGGTAATGTCTACTTTAAGGAACTTACAATGTATTAAAATATGTTCATGTTCATTGCTGTGGACAATTTAATCATTATAAAAACAAGATGAAAATTAATCAAGCAACTTTGGGTGCAATAAGATGTTTCATAGAATTTTAAAGGGAAAAAAAATTCCTTTAGCCATTCGCTAAACATTTCTTTTTCTTAGTAAAAACTGGCAAAATGAAATTTTGAAATATTTATTTTACTTTCTGTGTTAGCAAGTTTTGAGTAAATTACAATAATTAAAATAACTTTATGGTATCTTTTTATTTATTTATTACTTTTTTTCTCCAATGTACAAATTCCCTATAATAAGAATCTCATCATATATGCATCTTGAATTATGATTCATTTAAACTTTCATTTTGAGACATAGTCTAGAATTTTTAGAACATAAAAAAAAACTTACACATCATTTTTTCCTTCACTTTTATTTTATAGCCAAGAACACTGAGGAATAAACCGGTCTCTCACATGTGGGATGATGACCAAGAAGAAAAGTAGGACTGGAAGCCACCACTTAACTTCTACTTAGTTCTCAAAATGGGAATTTGTCCAGCATATTATGAGAAAATAAGCATATATTGGTTTCTAGGGTTTCCTTTTTCCATTCATCCTAGGCAGCATTCAACCTGTTATAAAAGTTCAAGTAAAGCATATAGTAGCCACACTTAGTTCCTACCTACGTGAAAGTTGTTTAAAATATATAAATTCTCAGGCAATCAAAAGCTCTCACAGAAGATCTGTGTTATTTTAAGAATGGTATTTTTTCACAGATCCCTGAAGAACTAGATACTTAAACATTTATTGGTACAAGGTCATTGCTGTAGTGAAATGGCTTAAACTTAACATAAATCAACTTAGCACCTCTGTGTATCCCTTCTTTCGGGAAGGACAGAAAAATCTGAAGTTGAAGGTCACTTTAATTCTTGCTTGTCTACACTTAACTGAGGTAATATTCTAGCTCCCTGTGCTTTTATTTTCTGTCGAGTGTTTTAAGATCAAATGGTATTGCAAGCATTGCTGTAAATGAATGCACACGTGGCAAAAGGTCTGAACAGCAATTTGTGAGCTAAACAACTTGCTTTTGTATTTGGTGTATCCAGGCAGAAATAAAAGTCCAAAAAGCCAGACGAGGTCAGGCAGGTTCAGGGTGGTATAGCCATAGACCAAAGTCATAATTTTCAGTTATGTACTAAAATTCTGAGCAAAGGAGATCTTCAGGGTCTTTTAGGCCCTGTATCTGTATATCACACACACACATGCTCTATGTATTCTATTTTGTCAAAGCTTTTTGAACAAAGTATTACTGATCACAATCATAAGGACTTGTGTCTTGAAATTTCTTTATTTTCTTTTTCCCCATCTATGACCATCTCCTATAATAATCTACTGAGACAAATGGGTAAAAACCAGCTTTTTAATTTTTTCATTTTTTTTTAGAAAGAGCTGGTAATGGTATTAAAAATATAAAATCTGCTTGATATTGGCTCAGAAGAGTTTTCCTTTGTGTACGCTAAAAATGCTTCAATTTTAAATTAAACCTTGACTTTCACTTCATGAGCACTCCCATTTTTAACCAAACTGTTTAAATTTAAAAGTTTTTAATACAGGGCTGGGGCTATGGCTCAGTGGTAGAGCTCCTGCCTAGCATACGAGAGGCACTGGGTTCGACGCTCAGCACCACATAAAAAAACAAAATAAAGATTAAAAAAAATTGTGCTTTAAAAAAATAAAAGTTTTTAATACAGAAATACAAGCCTTTTCAAGTTGTTCCCAGCAAAACTTTCTCAAAAATGCCTTGGGAAAATTGATAGGCAGAGGGGAAAAAATTATCACCTATGAAAAATACAAATACTATATAATTAGATGATAAACACACATAAATATATTCTAAAGAATCAGTACAAGTTGCTAATAAAATAGTATTCCACTTAATTAAAATAATGAGACTTTTACAAATGGCAATAAAATATGGCAACCACTTTTAGATTAATTCTCTTGACTAAAGTAGTGAATAGAGATAGAGGGACAGGAAGACCCAGGTATTCAAATTCTACGCAAATATGCTAGAGATCCAATCATGCATGATAGGGCTGAACTGCAGAGTAAACCCACAATTTTTTGCAGAGGCATTCTCTGCTTAATGATCCTGGCCAGACTGTCCTGTGCTGTGAGACTTTTGAAAAAGATTCCCATACCTGCATGTCATCTCAAGGTCAATTTCAATGACATTGAAATGGGGGTGTGGTAGGAATTTTTATGAAGTCTGTTGTAAATGGCTTAAAGGGGACCATTTTCCCAAACTACAAATTTTCATTAGCATCAACACTAAGAAGAATTTTTTTTTAAAGTAACACACTCAATGCTTAGATAAAATAGTTTTGTAAAATTCCCCACTATCTCCATTCTTTGTTTACTTTAATGATTTTAGGATGCTCCACAATACATTGAAGATAAAAGGAAGGCTGTTTTGTCAGAAGCTGTAGAGAAGTGAGATGGAAGAGTCAAGTTATATTCAAGAGAGAGAGGAATCCACCCAAGCGATGGAAAACATGTCTCCTCTGTGTTAGCAGTATGTTTGGCAAGTTGTGCACAAAGAAATGAGTAATGCAACTCTGAGACAGCACTATAGACTAAGACTCTCTCTGCTTAACAGCAGGCTGGACACCAAAGACACACAGCACCTCCTGACCCTGCTTTCCACTATGTGGGCTATTATTGAACCTATAATGTTGAGGACAGGAAGAAAAACAAATACTTAAGCATGTAAATTGATTGCAGACAATGCAAATATTTTCATTCTGCTTTGCTAAGGCCATTAAAAACCCACACAGGGAAAAAAAAAAAAACACTATTTTTTCACAAATTTGTTTTCCTTTTCCAAACTGTGCAGTTTCCAATTCAACATCTGCTACCTTTGTTAGCCTGTGATCTGCCAGAGATAGTCCTTTGTTTTTTTTAAGGACTACCTAGAGAAATGTGAAATTCATAATTTTAACTCTTTGAATGTTCTATGATGTTTACAGTATAAGATTCTTATTTAAGGAACTGAGTCAAATTGGAGACAAGGTTAAACATCCACTGGAAGGTAAGACATGGGTTCTGAGTTCTTTTATCCATTAGGATTTGGGGAAAAACAGAGTCTGTGTGTTTGAAGCACTGTTTTCTATGTTCTATGTTACTTAAGGCTAAACACCTTTCAGGAGAGTAAGTGCACACATCAACCAAGTAGCACATATGACTAGTCTGACTAATTTTCAACTGGCTTGTTTATATTAAAGCAAAATAAACAACAACAATAAAATGGCTCAAGTTGAGGGGACATAGCGAGAGAGACAGAGAGAGAGAAGGAAAGAGCCCCTAGAGGCAGAGAGGCATCCATGGTATTGTGGCAAGTCAGGGCTTCTTGGGATATAAGGCCAGTAAATTTTTGTGTGGCTGGAAAATATTTGCAGGAGAGTGTGGCTCATGGACTTAGTTTGGCAGCTGAATAGTTCTGTGCTATGCTGCTTCTCCATCCTATCATGCATGTATGCATCACATACACACACAATCATCCACACATCAAATATCCTTTGGCTGATGCAAAAATAATGGACTGGGCTACTTCTGAGAGGTCAAGGATATGAGCAAGGTGAAAGCAGAGAGAGCCTTCACAGTTTCTTGATGCTCTGAGGTTACCATTAGGCAAAGTGTCCAAAAGATGTATGAAAGACACATATGATTACTCCATTTCTAGATGCCTTACCTATCATCTTTTTAATCTGTTTCTTCTACCTTGCCATCTTGCCCCCTATTAGTTAGTTGTGTAGGTTACCCAGAGAATGGGCTGAATTTGAATTCATTCATTTTTCATAGGAAATGTATCTGTTCCAGCTACGTGCAAGGTGCATCATTGGTGGTTCTGATTTTAAGAAACTTCTCCAGGGTATACTAATAGAGGTAACAGCAAAGAATGAAAGGAGAGTCTACGTATATAATTCAGGACTGAGAGCTCTAGCCTTGGCTCAGTTACCAGCAAGAGAACCACATGACCTGCGAAATTCATTAACTTACTAGAATATCAACATGTGTGTTTATACAATGTACAGAAAGATGAGGTGAGCATAAAAACACTGAAAATTCACAACATCCATGATTTTAGGATTATTTATTTAAGCAGTGCACCTGGGAGAAAGAACAAGAGAGTACACTGTGACCACCGTCCTAACACTCACGTGGCCCTGAAAGAAGCACTGAATCCACACATTCCATTAGCTTTTTGTTGTTTTCACTAAAATATTGCTTTGAACTTGGCTGATGGCAGTGAAAACTGAACATGTTTATAAAGGGAAGTGCAGAAGACTTCCAACACATATGACTTCATGGAATTTTCTCTAGCAAGATTAAAACAGCTTGGTTCCAACCCCCATGATCACAGGGTAAAAGTATCATTTTGGTCAAGCATGTAACATTTTATACCTACACATAATTCTCAACTGCTAGAACCTATATGGTATCCGGGAAGTCCATTCTAATTCTAAATTCTGATTGTTGGACCACTTAATTTCCCCTTGCATCTATTTCTCGTCTTGTTAAAACCAAAGAACTTGATAAATATGTGTGGGCAAGCTTGGTACAGAACAATGTGTCATTTCAGTAGTCATTATCATTTACCATTCCACCCCCTCCACAAACTTCTAATCCTTGTGAAAGTCCATATCCCATGGTAGAAGAATATAAATCTCAGAGAAGGGAAGCAGTAGCACATCCAGATAAGTATCGAAGTTAGTACAAATAAGTGACCCACATCAGCAAGATGGAGGCGTTCCAAGTAGAAAAATGCCAACTTTTTTTTCTTTATTATAATAACTTCACACCAATTTCAGTATCAGAAAATTCATCACTGGAGGCCGAAACTAGTACATCTACTAATGGGAAAGTCTGTGTGTGGGGGAAAACTTGGAAATTAATTTGCAATTGTAATCCTATATAAAAGATTCCAAAGAAATCTAGCTCAGCAACCACTCAGGATGAAATCCTGCTAAACTAGAGAACAGAAAGCTATATTTGCTTTTATAGAAGTACAAACTGATTCTTGATGAACTAAAAATTTACAACAAAGAATGTGGGATTAATTTTGTATAGGAAATTTTTTTTTATGATCACTCTGACTTTTCTGAAATTCAGTGATAGTAGTGCACCAAATACACTTCATTGTTTTTTCAATTGCTCACTTAGCTTATTTTCTTATTAGTGCATCTCCTTAGCATCTGCTAGTCTTATAAAATATATTCTGAGAATAATTTATCAGGACAATATCATTGAACACTGTTCAAATAGCTGTCCATTCCAATCCTTCCTCATGGTTTGTCAGAAATATAATTGGTAGGACATCTTATGGTAGGGATTAAAATTAGAGATAAATATAAAAGTCAAAATGAAATATTTTATTTATGTAATTATTTGCCAAGTAAGCTATGAAAATCTGGGTATCTTATTCTAATGATACGGAGTTAAATGGCAGCATCAATGAGTTGAATGCCCCCAGGAGGGCTCATATAAGATGGCCTGTTCTTGCTTACCTTAAAACTCATGGGAGCCATACCATTGTACATAACAATGCTACACACTTGCCTTTGTCTTTTATTGTTTCAATTTATTATCCTGTCATTACCATTTAAAGTAATTCCATGTCTATATCATTCCTATGTAGGACAATCAATATTAAATTAGTTTTCTTTTCTTTTTTTTTTTTTTTTATGGTGCAGGGGATTGAACCCAGGGTCTTGTGCATGCGAAGCAAGCACACTACCAACTGAGCTGTATCCCCAGCCCTTCAATATTAAATTAGATTGAGGGATTTAATATATCTACTTTAACCATATTAAGTTATCTTGTCAAAAGTAACAAAAGGACGTGTTTAAAAAGAAGATTCACGATGCACTCTTTTAATGGATGCCATTTTCTTTTAAGTTGTAAAAATATACCTACATATTTACTTTCTTTTGAAAAGTCATTTTACCTTAGTCATATTTCAGAGTCAGTTGGTTTTAACTCTTACTCCCCCAGCTCTTGAAATCAGCAATTTAACAGTTATAGGTAAAACTTTTTGCTATCCCAGAGGCAGCATGATAAAGTACTAGGACATCTTAAGAATAAAACAACAGTAGACTTACCCTGTGTTCTAAATGCTCCAATGGGAGATGCTGAGAAAACATTCTATGCTCAACACTCCTTTCAACAGAGGCTTCCACATGACAACTTTTCTGGCATAAGGTTTAGACAAAGCACAAGCTTCTAAATATTCTAGAATGAATTTTCTCTACTCATGTACTTCAACTTAGTTTAATCTTTGATTCGTTTTGTAATATCTAAAAGTAATATGTGTTTAACCACTGTATTCCTAGGTAAGCCAATCATTTAATGCAAATACAGGGTAAAACCTCATCTGCTGATATGTTCATTCATAGTATAGCTACAAGAACATACATAAATAACTAAATACTTTGAAGTTATACTGCTGTTAAATATAATACCCCTCAACCTCTCAAATATAATAATGATAATTATTATTATTTTGCACCAGGGATTGAACTCAGGGGCACTCAACCACTGAGCCACATCCCCAGCCCTATTTTGTATTTTATTTAGAGACAGGGTCTTACTGAGTTGCTTAAGCACCTTGCTATTGCTGAGGCTGCTTTGAACTAGTGATTCTCCTGTCTCAGCCTCCTGAGCCACTGGGATTAAAGGCATGTGCCACTGTGCCCAGCCTCAAATATATTCTGTGAAGTTGGAAAAGGTTGAGTTTTTTGTTTGTTTGTTTGCTTGTTTTTTTTCCTCAAATAGACTAAATTTTGAAAATCTTGTGTCTCCTACGGATCAGAAATTTCGTTTCTGAAGATATGGGCAATAAACAACTCCACTAGAAGTTAGTGAAATGAGAATGAGTCCAAGTATAATATTTTCCTTAGCTAATTCTAAAGAACTCATATGTTCTGTTTATATAAAAAGAGGATGAGAAAGAAAATAAATAGTGAAGAGAAAAAGAAATTCTTGGGGCTGGGGATATAGCTCAGTTGGTAGAGTGCTTGCCTTGTATGCACAGGCCATGGGTTCAATCCCAGCACCATACACACACACACAAAAAAAAAAAAAAAAAAGGAAAGAAAGAAAAAAGAAATTCTAGCTTGCCTTTTTCTTCTGATTTTTTGGTAGATTTTTTTTTTTTAGTAATACCTCTTATGACAGCAGAACAGACAGATGTAGAAGACTTACTTCCTCGAGGACATTGAAGAAAGCCAATCTACTCACTCACTTGATTCATTCATTCAGCCAGTCAGCCAACCCATTTACTCTTTTATTTGTTTATTCATTCCTTCAAGAATAAATATATTTTCTCTTTTACTCTGGCCAATGAATCTCTTTAAAGAAAAATGACCATGTTGATGCAACAACAAATTTCAAGTGTGAATATTTCAGTCTCAGATTAGGGTCGCTGGTGAAGAAGCAGGATTTTTGTTACTCCCGTTCCTTATCAGAGAGCTCAGATTTTTGTGACTCCCATTCCTTGGAAAGAGCTCAGCCATAATGCCTTTCTGCAAAGAATTACACTAAGTCTGAAGAGCACTGTTTGAGAAGGCAGAGAGTAAGCTAAGGGCAAAGGACTAGACTAGGAATCAGGAGACCAGAGGTCAAGTTCCTCCTCACTAATCTTCAGATATCTGAGAAAAGTCTTGAGACACCTAGAGCTATTATGGCTTCCATAACGGCTGCCACTTGGATATCTTTGATTTTGTCTCTTCCCAAAGAATGTCTTCTTTTGGAGTGCAAAGTGTTTAGAAAAGAGTAATATTAAAAAATATAGCACCAAATATATATATATA
>NW_026000241.1:22466496-22478467 GCF_001458135.2 Marmota marmota marmota
TATATATATATAATGGCACCAGCAGAGGTGCCCTTCAACAGATGAATGGATAAAGAAAATGTGGTATATATACCCAATGTAATATTACTAAGCCATAAAGAGAAATGAAACTATGGCTTTTGCCAGTAAGTGGATAGAATTGGAGATTATCATTCTTAGTGAAATAAGCCAATCTCAAAAACCCACAGGCTGAATGTTCTCTCTGATATGCAGATGCTAACTCACTATGTGAAGGAGAGGTTGGGAAAAATAGAAGTACTTTGGGTTATACAAATGGGAATAAACAGAAGGGTGGGGGAATGGGAGTGGGAAAGTTAGTAGAATGAATCAGACATTACTTTCCTATGTTCATATATGAATACACGACCAATGTCATTCCACATCATATACAACCAGAAGAAAGGGAAGTTGTACTCCACATATGTATAATATATCAAAATACATTCTACTGTTAGGTAGAAAAAAACCAAATAAATAAAAAAATTTAAAAAAGAAATATAGCAGTTATACCTTCTGTAGAACAAGTGAAAGAGATTGGGTCTTTTATATTTTATTTATTTATTTTTAATCTTGGAAGTCATGTAGGAAAATCATAGAAATATGACATTGATTTAGGTGAGTTTCCTAGGAGGAGAGCAAGTGAGCACTTTCAAGTAAAACCTAGAGGAAAATGACAGAGGTGGTAGAGAGCAGGAAAAGCAACCAAGCAAGCATACCAGCTCAATTAGAGTCTTAGCCTGACCCCACAGTGAACTAAGGAGTAGGAATGGCACCATGGAGTTGTGCCTCCATGTTGCAAGAGGGCTAGACATTTGCACCATATGTGAATGAGTCATTGGCTGTTGATTTCCTCTAGAGGAAGAGAATAATTTCCAAGGATATTTTTGGCAATTTTTTTTTCTGGTACCAAAGGTAATTCTTAAATGAAGATGACACACATGGACCTGGCAGGATCCTTAGAGGCTGGACAAGGAGAGTTCTGGTCTGGTATTTGGGATAAGGTTAGGGGCCTATAGGCTCTACTAGGGATGCCATTAGGATTTCTTTCATTATTATTACCCCATCATCATAGGGGTTATAATAAATCTTAAAAGAGAAAGCTAGATCTTATAGGAAAAATTATTTGTACCTACTCTTGGAAGCTCTATTTTCGCCGCTTGTTTTGGAAAGAATGACACCTCAAGATTGACAGCAACGTAAGGATCCTGAAGACAGTGCTGCACCTAATTTGCGTGGTAACTCCAGCATTTAGCGCAGTGTGAGGGTAAGTGGGTAACCTGGGAAATAATTTCACTCCTCCAAATACCATTTCTTCGTCTATAAAATGAAACATTCTTACTAAGCTTCCTCTAATTTGCTCATTAGAGCAAGCTTTCTTGGGATCTTTAATTGGCCTCTGAGGATGAAAACTTTGGTTCTAGTTGGAAAATACGAAATGGACTTCAAGGATTCAAGATCTATTTTACAATTCATTAAGTCTGAATGGCAGGTCTGGAGAACCCCTTTGGTAACAAAGTGTGGAAGGACTGGAAGCACATTTCCTATGTTTTATCTTTTACTCTGAGATGGATGAGTTGTCCCTTTTTATTACTACGTTTTCTTAAAGTATAATACAAGGAAATGTGAACTAAACATACTTTATTAATTTTTTAGTCAATTGGAAGACAGCAAATGAAGATACTCTTCATTGCCCTGGAGTCTTCAAACTGTTTTTAAAATTAAAACAGCTGTATTCATAATTCATTTCATATTTGTAATACATGGGAGATATGAGCTGGGTAAGAAATTGCCTCCTAAAATATAGCACTAATTGAAACCCCAGCTCCACCACACATCACCTGCAAAACTGTCCTAAGATGAAGTACTATTATTAGATTACATGAGATTGATAATCATATGCATTTCAAGAAAGTCTTTGGATTAAATTTGGAATGTTTAGAAAGCACTGTGTCTTTTACAAAAGTAAACATCGAATGTTTCTTATCTTCCTTTCCATATTCTTACCCTTATACTTATTAGTCTATACATAAGTTCCTCAAAAATTTTGTAAGCTAAATGCTTTCCTTCTGATATGAGTCAATTGGGTCATCAAAATCCCAACTGGCTTGTCAGTGGTATGTAGCGATGGTGTCCATCTCAATGACTAGATGGCTAGGATGAGTTTTAGTTTAGTTATTACTGTAGATATTTTAATTTTTAAAAATAACACTAGATACAGTGCTGTTGCAAACTTCAGTCATTACAATTCACCACAAAATGCTTCCTTCGGCCCACTCATTATATACACTGAGTCTTTGGCTCAAAATATTTTTGTTAAATAGCTCTAGAAGACTAAGTCCAGCTTATCTTTCAGTATCACATCAAATTTCCCTTTTCTGTGATGCCTTCTCAGCTCATCTCATCTATAGGGTTTCTCTCTCATTTCATAAGTAACTCTTAAATCATTTTTCATGTTTAACTTTATATGTCTTTTAACTTTATAAGTTTTAGTTTCTCAATTGTATAAGAAACTACCATAACCATTGATGGCTTAAAACAACACTAACTTGATATCTTTCACTTATACTTCTATGGGTTAGACCCCTGACACAGGTCTCAAATCAAGATGCAACCAGAGCCACCTTCTTTTCTGATATTCTAGAACAGAATCTAACCCCTTGCCTTTCTGTTTTTAAAGGCTTCCCATATTGCTTGGCTCATGTCCCTGTCCCCCATCTTCAAAGCCAGCAACAGTGGGTTCTTCTCAGGGAACACTACAATGACCTCTTCTACCCTCTCCATTACATGTAAGATTCCTTGTAATCACACTGAGCCATTCCAGATAACCCAGGATAAGGTCCCTATTTTAAGGTGAGTTGATTATCAATCTTAATTCTATCTGCAACTTTAAATCCCCTTCACTGTGTTACATAATATCTCTGTATCTTCCAGGAGTTGAGATTTGGACATCTTTGGAAGGTCCGTATTCTATGTGCCACAGTAGGGGAAAGAAGAAATACATACAATCATCATGGAATTCACAAATTATAGGGTGAGAGGGAGACCTAGATAAAGAACGTGAATGATAACCAATTTAATGATAATAAGCACTGATCAGAGATGAGAAAGAAACTAGAGAAATTGTTAGAGTTTGAAATGGAAGGATCTAGATAGATAGTCATCCGAGTACCACTAAAGAGATGAGACACAGGCAGGAGATTGGCACTCATGGGAATGTCAGACAAGGCTAGGAAAGGGGAACGAAGTACAGTTTTCCAGGCAGTAGAAACTACACTAGAAAATTTGAAAGGCAAAGGGAAAGGTTCACAGGTTCATGGACCAGTCCGTGGAGTCAGAGTATAGTGGGCTTTGGGGAAAGTGGAAGATGTTGATCCTGGAGAGATGACCAGGACCACATCTCCTCTTGATAAGGACCTAAGTTTTATTGGAAACTCAATGGGGAGTTGGGAACAGATTTAGAAGAAAGAGTTGTGATCTGATTTCTATTTTTTTTTCTTTTGTGAAGAGTAGTGTCTTAGTCTGTTTGGGCTGCTATAATTAAATACTATAAACTGGGCAATTTATAACCAACAGAAATTTATTTCGCACAATTCTGTAAGGCTGGGACATCCAAGATCAAGGAAGCAGCAGATTCAATGTCTGGTTAAGTGCCCACTTTTTCATAGACGGCAGCTTCTCATAGGGTCCTCATATGAGAAAGGCAACCAAGTTTCCAGGGGGTTCCTTTTGTAAGGGCACATTCATGGGTGCTGTGCCACAATGCTTAGTTACTTCCTGCAATATCCCATCTGCTGATACCTTCACCTTGGAGGCTGGCATTTTAACCATGAATTTGGAAAGACACGAATGTTCAGATAATGGCAACTAACATGGAAAGAACCAAGAACACAAGTATTGAGACTATGAATGCATCTATAAAAGTCAATCCATTAATGTCTAAATTGTTATTTTTAAGTAGAAAATATCAAGTATTTTCAAAGGTGTGAAGAAATGAATTCCCCTATGTTGCTGGTGGGGATGAAAATGGGTACAACTGAACACTGCTGATAGAAAACTGCTTAGAAAAATCTATAATTTAGTATTTGCATGCCTTATGACCAAACCTCATTTTCATAGATATAAATGAAACATTCTTAACTGATGTAAGTACATACACTCACCTAAAGACATGTTCTAGAACCATTCTATCCAATATGGAAGCCACTAGCAAACATGCCCACTTAGAAACAATTAAAATTAGTTAAAATTAAACGTTTACTTCCTGATTCACACTAGCCATAGTTCAAGAGTTAATATCCACATGTGACTAGTTGCTATGATATTTGGCAGCACACATTAGAGCATTTCTATCACTGTGGAAGTTCTGTTGCACTATGCTATTCTAGAACATTCATAGTGACATTGTTAATAATGGACAAAAGTTGAAAACTACCTAAATGTCTTATCCGTAAATATATTCAACATACTGAATGGATTCCCTCTATGGATACTATTCAATAATGAGAATGAATAATCTGTGTCTACATAAAACTGAGTGCATCTAACAAACAATATATTTGAATGAAACACATCAGACATGAAAGAGTACTGATGGTTCTCATTTTCAAAAAGTATGAAACAGGTAAAACTCATCTATTACATTATAAGTGGTAGGGCGGGGGTTATGACTCAGAAAGAGCTTGAGGAGGTAATTTGGGAGGTGTTGGTTACATGAATATGTTTAGTTTGTAAACATTTATTGAGCTATATACTTATACTATGCATATACATACATACTTAGGGTGTACTAATTTTTTTTTAAAAAATTAAGCTACAATGCAGCTTTTAAATGTAAATTTAAAATATTCATTCTCTTCATTTAATTTCCTAACTGAAGCAACAGAATAAAATGGATTCCTCCATGTACCACACTTCGCTAAGCTATCCTTTCCGGTTTTCTCAAATAGGGCATGCAGTATACCCACAAAACACTGGCATAGTTTAGAGTATTTTTTACTATCCACCCAACACCCTCCACCAGAGCATATTTCTCCAGTGTAATATGGCAGCCATGACACCCTCATATGTAGACCCGGAGAGTGATATTAATGAAGGTCTGTGAAGGTTGCACAATTTGCCCAATGTCACATAGCAAATCAGTAATGGGAAATCAAATCAAATCCATATCATTTCGATGCACTCCCTTTAGTATATTGCTTTACCTTTCTACTTTGGATCGTTGGCCCCCAAGCCAATAATTTATGGCATAAATTGTCATTGGATACATTGAAAAATGTAGACACATCAAATAGAGAGTGGAGTGTTGGAGAGAAACTCAATCTAAAGCCAAAATTAATCGAAGTGTCTAAGAATCTGACATTGCTAGAAGAAACATTACTGTGACTCTCAATTTATTCCACCAAGAAAGTGCAGCGTAATATGTTTTAATGCACTTTCTGTAGGTCTGCAGTGCAAGTTTGATTTGTTTTTCCCAGAAGCAATTTACTTTTAAATTTTCAAAGCCTCAGACGTCATTGAAGAATGTTTTGGACTACTTAATCATGGCAACAGGGATTAAACTGGGAAACTGGCACAAATAGTCCATTTAAAATTAGGCAGTCACTGGTCTGAAGGAAAGGAGGAATAAAACTCTCAAACACTTGCAGTCACACACTCAGACTCAGGAAGTGGCAAATGGCACATAATGACCTGAAGAACAAAGGGTGTATAAGAAGTGTGAAAAAGAAAGGAACACTGTCCAGCCTGACACAGAAATATGTAGAACAGCTTTAAACCTGGTGTCGCAGGGTTATCACCCTGTGCAGTTTGCAAAATGCAAGTTATATACATGAAAAATGAATATTGCATATTTGAGTTGGAAGTAATGATCCAATGAATGAATGCGTGGCTGGGGAATAATGTTCCCTAGGAGTCGAGTGATTTAGTTGAATGTTGAGAAAAAGAGTCAAACATATTCTATTTCTGATCACTTGTTCAGCAGGTTTCTTCTAATAACAAGAAGAATGGAGACACATGATATTAGAATCTAGTGGGCCAAAAGCAACCAGAGAGAACCAAGGACAAGAGTTTAATGATAACTACAAACATCGCTGCTTCTGCTGTTCTGATGCCAAAACCTCAGAATGAGGAGCGCCTACTTTTCAGTTTTTCACATCTAGGTACTGAGGGACTGATATCCCAATTTGTATTGAGGTCACATCATCAACTCTGGTTTCTTTGCAATATCTCTGTAGGTAGACCATTTCTAGGTGTAAAAGGAAACCTGAAATGCAGCTTGAAAGATTCAGCAGGCCTGGTAGCTCACATAAGATAGAGGTCATGATTATGAATTAAAGAATGCAAAGTGCTAGAACAAATAAAAGTAAAGAAAGTTGTAGAAAAGAAATCAGGAAACTCTTCAAAACCTAAGTAAAACATTAGACAAATTAGAGAAAAATAAAATTGGTCCTAGCTGCTTGAACTCTGTGAAAACTTAACTCTAAAAATCGTAAGTGACTATGTATACATACTTGGCTATTTGGATAATGGATTCCATTAGAGCAGAAAAACAATCATGAAATATATAAGCTTGTATTTTACATTTTTACTCCTATAAAAAGTCAGTTTGCTCCAATCATAAAATGTTACTGTTCTAGGAACTGATATCCCTACAAGAAGGTTGAGGAATCTGATATCAACAGCAGCCCTTAGGGAAGAAAATTAATACTAAAGAGAATTATTGTATCCCCTTTTGTACTCTTGAAATTTTGTAGGACTATATGCCATAATAGTTAAGAAATTGACACATTTCACTATCTGTCCAATAGAGTTTATCTGCATTATAAGGAAAGTATTTTAAATGATAGAATCTTGTAGACTACAATGTAATAGGTGACAGAAAAAATCTTAAGGCAACAAAGGAATAATCGTATTCTGAGTTTATAAATAGCTAAATTTGACTTAAATGAATGTTATCCTTTGCACTTAGCTAGTCTGAACCCAAGAGGAAAACCAAAATTACACTTTAGAAATACAAAATGCAAAAGAAAAAAAATACAAAATAGCACTTGGTTAAACTACTGGAAAAATTAATAAGGAATATATCAAATGCCTTTTGCAGAAAAGCCATGTGTTTTACAACCAGAAGGATTTAAACTGTCACTGTTAAAAACAAATTCCTTGTGTTCTCACAAGTTGTCAATTAAATAAATAGAACATGATGTTTAAATTCAATATTTCCTTCTACTATTTAATGCAAGAATGGTAGAAATTAAGAAACTTTAACCCTTTCAATTGTCGAGATTTACTAAAACAATCGATCTCCTCTGCCCATAATTTTCATCTAACTAGAAAAATATCTTCTGAGCTGCTAACTTAGGTAGAGACTCTGATACGTACTCTGTAAGTATGTTACCAAACAGAATATTTTGCAAGTGAGTACAGGGTACAAGGTGAAGAATAGCCATTACAGCATTGCTGATAACAGTGAAAAATAGGAAACAAAATCAATGCCCATCATTACAAGATTAAATAAACAACTTTGCATAACATGTTGAATAAAAGTACTAAGTGCACAATCAGTATAAAAAGCAAAACCATGATATTCAGTGTACAAAAATTGCTAAAATATACTTTGATGCTATTCAAAAAATTTAAAACCATACTAGCCAATGACATTTTCAGGTAAATAGATAGCATTGGAGAAGATAATGCTAAGTGAAGTCAGCTAATCTTCCCCCGCCAAAATACCAAATGTTTTCTCTGATATAAGGAGGTTGATTCTTAGTGGGATTGACAGGGAGAGCATGGGAGGAATACATGAATTCTAGTTAGGGAAGAGGGGTGGGAGGGAAAGGGAGGGGGGCAGGGGATTAGCAAGGATGGTGGAATGTGATGGACATCATTATACAAAGTACATGAATGAAGACTTGAATTGGGTGTCAACATATTTTATATACAGAGATACAAAAATTGTGGTGTATATGTGTTTTAAGAATGGTAACGCAAAAAAAAAAAAAAGAATAGCATTACCTTAGATTAGGTAGAGGGAAATGGAAGGAGGGGAAGGCAGGGGATGTGGGGATAAGAAAGATAGTAGAATGAAACAGACATTATTACTTTATGTATGTATGTGACTGTATGACTAATGTGATTCTACAATATGTATACTCAGAAAAATGAGAAATTATATCCCATCTATGTATGATATATCAAAGTATATAAGTGCATTCTACTGTCATGTTTAACTAATTAAAACAAACAAAATATTTTTAAAAAAAGGAGTTGGCAAACCATTCTCTAGGGCCAAACCTGCCTGATGCCTATTTATGTAAATAAAGTTTAATTGGAACACAGCCACCTCCATCCCTTTATATCTTGTTTATTGCTGCCTTTGAACTGTAAGGGATTTGAGTAGCTGCCAGAGAGAACTCATGATCCACAAAGCCTAAAATATTTACTATCTGGCCCTTCAAGTGAAGTTTGCTGACTTCTATAATACACGACCAAGAACATGTGGTAATGGAGAACAACCTGCAAGGGCAGGAAACACACTGCTTTGGGAGAGTGTTTGGCTACCCTGGGAGACAGACAGAGGGCACTGGAATGTTTCATGTTTGACTTCACAACACCACACTAGGAACACGGTACAAATCATTGGTATATATATTTTTTAATCTTGTGGGGTACCAGTGGAACAAGCTTCTTTCTTTTTATTTTACTAAAATTTCCTGCATTTAGGAATTTACTCTATCAGAGATGTTTGGAACAATTTTTGATTTGCTACTACTTTGCATTCCTGTTAAGTAGGGCTTTGATTGTGTAATTCAACAGCCACTGCTTTTGAGAAAGGCAAAGGTTACTACCATAGAGATAACACCTTTTTTTCTGAATTGCTTGAATTCGATAAAACTGATTTTTCTTTTAACATTAAGCCAAACGAAAGTTCCTATTATGTATTTTCAGGGAATGTCAAATAAATAGAAGGCAAATTGATTATTATTTTCCAACACAAATTTAGATGACTGTAGAAATTAACCAATATTGATGGTATGTTTGGTTGATGGCAGCATAATAAATGGTCCTTTGTTTTATCCCAAGTCCATGGAGAAAATGAACAGTGCATACTAAGATGAATATAATCACACTTTCTAAAGCATCTATGTTTATAGGTTATCATAATAAACAATAATACTTTTTTATAAAGGCATTTTATTTCAAATGCAAGCCCAAGTTATTGAAAAATTCTATCAATAGGGTTCAAGCAATATCAAAGATTAACTAAGAAAATTGACAAAAATATTAAAAGGGAACTCAGGAAAAAGTATAAGTAGGCAAAAACATGAAAAAACATATAATAACACAGTTATGACAAAATTGGACTTGGAATATATTTTACCCATTAAACAAGAAAATGTTTTGAACAAGTAATTGAAGAAAGAATAAGAAATGAACTTTAAATTGTTTCTGGAAGATAAAATTCATACAACTTCTCTGGGAGGTATTATAACAATTACTGATTAAAGTAGAGACTTTCAAAGAAAAATAGGACTTCAATATTAAACAAGTTAGTTGTTCTTAAATAGCACAAAACTAATTTGATATCAACTAATTCTCTCTCTCTCTCATTTAACTATATGCACTTATGTATTTATGTATAGGTAATCATAAATCAGAATGTTGATGAAAATTGAGCCTGGTATTCAGGACAATTTTCCATAAACAGATACAACTTAACACAGAGTATGTGAGATAGCAGGTGTGCAATAAATTTTCAATAAATGGTTGAATGGATGAATGGATGTATTGGTGGTTCAATAATACATTGATTCTAGGAGCAATATAAAAGTAGACCTTTTAGTCTATGATGACTCTTTCTACTACTTTTAAATATTCTATTTCTTTTCAAAAGTTATTTCAAATAGTTCATTCTCTTTCCACATCAGCTCACATAGACATAGATCCCACTAGGAATATAATGTTCCAAATGAAAGATGACATTGTACTAATAAACCTACTTTTCTATATTAAACATGCTGACCAAAGGCATTTCTTATTTCTGATGTTTGCTTTCCTAAATGTGGGCTGACTTCTACTTTCAGGTTCAATCAGCAGTAATGAAAATTTAAGAGAACACATAATTATTAAATTCAATTTGTTTCTTTCAAAATGTGCCTTTTAAAGATGTAACTAATGAGAGTTACTTGGTATCTATCTATGGTTTCTATTTAGGTGTGGATTGGTACCAAGAATACCTTAGGCATTCTGTGCCAATTATTATGCTCACAAAAGGTTTTCAGGGTATAGAAAAGACTATTTTTTAAAAAATGACATTTTGGGCCAAAATTAAAAGAACTGCACTGTTATTCATAATAATATCTTTGTATTAAATTGTTTCCAAGCACTGGAAGAACCTTTGATTTCTGGGCTTGGCTGTATTGCACTTCAACAAAGCAAATAACAATCAAAGGAATGCTTAGAGGTTGTGCCAATTAATAAAAATATGTTGGTTTTATATCCAAATGATAATTGCAGTAGAGGTTTGCTGAAATGTTCACCAACATCTGTATTCTCTTTCTCCTGGGCATTTAACCAGATTACAGTTTCCCAGCTCTCCTGAATTTAAGAGATTGGGTCACATGATGGAGTTCTGTTCAGTGAAATGTGTGTGGGAGAGTGTACATGACCAGTGGACTCCACCAATAAGGCAATCCTGTGTACTTTCTTCCCTTTCCTGCTAACTGGGAAGGAAAGGGTCTAGCAGAAGACAGGGAGTCCCTTGGAATGATCAAGAAGAGGTCTAAATTCTTGCATGTGGGCATAGATTAGAATTCACAATTCCTATACTACCACCAAAGAGGACTTTGGCATGACTAAATATTTTACTGAATTAATTCATACAGCTAGTAATAGCTACAATAAAAACTAATACATTATCCAATTAATCCTCATAACACTGTTTTTAACTATTATAAAAAAGAGCAAACTGAGATTCAGAGAGATTACAATAATTGCTTTTGACTTCATACAACATACTGACTATAATTTTTAATATGCTGTTTAACAATATACTGTAACAATATATTATAATGTTTTATATTTTCCTAAGGAGAAAGTGGATACTTAGAGAAAGAAAAATGAGAAACAACTATGGTTTTAAGTGTTTAAAGTTGTAAAAGAGGAAACAATTGCAAAGGGCAGGTAGAGTGGGCAATGGCTAAAGGTTTGGGTTATTGGGGAAAAGAGTGCAAATAGGGAATTTAGGGACCTGGGAATTATATGACCACAGTTGATATTTATTACTGTGTCCAAAGGAAAATGACAATGAAATCTGCCCTTAGCTTGTGCTGAAGGTAGAGATGCCACACCAGGCCCCGTAGAACTGTGCCAGGGTGATGGAGGATGGATGGAGTGAGCTCATGCTCCATCAGTTCTTCCTGGATGATCTTCTTTGCCATTCTAGGAGTAGCTGTTCTATTGCTGCTCAGGTTGCCTTTTGCTGGACATCAGTTCTCACCAAATGATCCATGCAACACTTCAAAATCTCTTAAAAAACAATACTCTCTTACTATTACATGGCTGGAAGGAGTAGTGAATCAAGGATAAAGAGCTTTTAGAGTGCTGAGCAACAGCTCACCAAACTCTCACATGCCATACTAGTGTCTGTGGCAGTATGTATAAACGTGGCTGTATAACCAATGTGATCCTGCAATCTGTACACATGGAAAAATAAGAATTCATACCCCATTTGAATCAAATGCATGATATGTCAAGATCATTGTAATGTTTTGAGCAACTAAAAATATACGAAATCAATAAATGTTATTCACCACATCAATAGACTTAAAAATAAGAACCATATGATCATCTCGATAGATGCGGAAAAAGCATTCGACAAAGTACAGCATCCCTTTATGTTCAAAACTCTAGAAAAACTAGGGATAACAGGAACATACCTCAATATTGTAAAAGCAATCTATGCTAAGCCTCAGGC